>NC_090648.1:285044920-285105170 GCF_040937935.1 Hyperolius riggenbachi | reverse complement strand
AACAGAACACAGAACAGAACACAGAACACAGAACAGACACAGAACAGAACACAGAACAGAACACAGAACACAGAACAGAACACAGAACAGAACAGAGAACACAGAACAGAACACAGAACAGAACAGAACACAGAACAGAACACAGAACAGAACACAGAACAGAACACAGAACACAGAACAGAACACAGAACAGAACACAGAACAGAACAGACAGAACAGAACACAGAACAGAACACAGAACACAGAACAGAACACAGAACACAGAACAGAACAGAACAGAACACAGAACAGAACACAGAACAGAACACAGAACAGAACACAGACACAGAACAGAACAGAACACAGAACAGAACCAGAACAGAACACAGAACAGAACACAGAACAGAACACAGAACAGAACACAGAACAGAACACAGAACAGAACACAGAACAGAACACAGAACAGAACAGAACAGAACACAGAACAGAACACAGAACACAGAACAGAACACAGAACAGAACACAGAACAGAACAGAACAGAACACAGAACAGAACACAGAACAGACACAGAACAGAACACAGAACAGAACACAGACACAGAACAGAACACAGAACACAGAACAGAACACAGAACAGAACACAGAACACAGAACACAGAACAGAACACAGAACAGAACAGAACACAGAACAGAACACAGAACAGAACACAGAACAGAACACAGAACAGAACACAGAACAGAACAGAACACAGAACACAGAACAGAACAGAACACAGAACAGAACACAGAACAGAACAGAACACAGAACACAGAACACAGAACAGAACACAGAACAGAACACAGAACAGAACAGAACACAGAACAGAACACAGAACAGAACACAGAACAGAACACAGAACAGAACACAGAACACAGAACAGAACAGACAGAACAGAACACAGAACAGAACAGAACAGAACACAGAACAGAACAGAACACAGAACAGAACACAGAACACAGAACAGAACAGAACACAGAACAGAACACAGAACAGAACACAGAACAGAACAGAACAGAACAGAACACAGAACAGAACACAGAACAGAACAGAACAGAACAGAACACAGAACAGAACACAGAACAGAACACAGAACAGAACACAGAACAGAACAGAACACAGAACAGAACAGAACACAGAACAGAACAGAACAGAACACAGAACAGAACACAGAACAGAACACAGAACAGAACACAGAACACAGAACAGAACACAGAACAGAACACAGAACAGAACACAGAACAGAACACAGAACAGAACACAGAACAGAACACAGAACAGACACAGAACAGAACAGAACAGAACAGAACACAGAACAGAACACAGAACAGAACACAGAACAGAACACAGACACAGAACAGAACACAGAACAGAACACAGAACAGAACACAGAACAGAACACAGAACAGAACACAGAACAGAACAGAACACAGAACAGAACACAGAACAGAACACAGAACAGAACACAGAACAGAACACAGAACAGAACAGAACAGAACAGAACACAGAACAGAACACAGAACAGAACACAGAACAGAACACAGACACAGAACAGAACACAGAACAGAACACAGAACAGAACAGAACACAGAACAGAACAGAACACAGAACAGAACACAGAACAGAACACAGAACAGAACACAGAACAGAACACAGAACAGAACACAGAACAGAACAGAACACAGAACAGAACACAGAACAGAACACAGAACAGAACAGAACACAGAACAGAAACAGAACAGAACACAGAACAGAACAGAACAGAACACAGAACAGAACAGAACACAGAACAGAACAGAACAGAACACAGAACAGAACAGAACAGAACAGAACACAGAACAGAACACAGAACAGAACAGAACAGAACACAGAACAGAACACAGAACAGAACACAGAACAGAACACAGAACAGAACAGAACACAGAACAGAACACAGAACAGAACAGAACACAGAACAGAACAGAACACAGAACAGAACACAGAACAGAACACAGAACAGAACACAGAAGAACAGAACACAGAACAGAACACAGAACACAGAACAGAACAGACACAGAACACAGACACAGAACAGAACACAGAACAGAACAGAACAGAACACAGAACACAGAACAGAAACAGAACACAGAACAGAACACAGAACAGAACACAGAACAGAACACAGAACAGAACACAGAACAGAACAGAACACAGAACAGAACACAGAACACAGAACAGAACACAGAACAGAACAGAACACAGAACAGAACACAGAACAGAACACAGAACAGAACACAGAACAGAACACAGAACACAGAACAGAACACAGAACAGAACACAGAACAGAACAGACACAGAACAGAACACAGAACAGAACACAGAACAGAACACAGAACAGACACAGAACAGAACAGAACACAGAACAGAACACAGAACAGAACAGAACAGAACACAGAACAGAACAGAACACAGAACAGAACACAGAACAGAACACAGAACACAGAACAGAACAGAACACAGAACAGAACACAGAACAGAACACAGAACACAGAACACAGAACACAGAACAGAACACAGAACACAGAACAGAACACAGAACAGAACACAGAACAGAACACAGAACAGAACAGAACACAGAACAGAACACAGAACACAGAACAGAACACAGAACAGAACACAGAACAGAACAGAACACAGAACAGAACAGAACACAGAACAGACACAGAACAGAACACAGAACAGAACACAGAACAGAACACAGAACACAGAACAGAACACAGAACAGAACACAGAACAGAACACAGAACAGAACACAGAACAGAACAGAACACAGAACAGAACACAGAACAGAACACAGAACAGAACACAGAACAGAACACAGAACAGAACACAGAACAGAAACAGAACAGAACACAGAACAGAACACAGAACGACAGAACACAGAACAGAACACAGAACACAGAACAGACAGAACACAGAACAGAACACAGAACAGAACACAGAACAGACACAGAACACAGAACAGAACACAGAACAGAACACAGAACAGAACAGAACACAGAACAGAACACAGAACAGAACACAGAACAGAACAGAACACAGAACAGAACACAGAACAGAACAGAACACAGAACACAGAACAGAACACAGAACACAGAACAGAACACAGAACAGAACACAGAACACAGACAGAACAGAACAGAACACAGAACAGAACACAGAACAGAACACAGAACACAGAACAGAACAGAACACAGACAGAACAGAACACAGAACAGAACAGAACAGAACACAGAACAGAACACAGAACAGAACAGAACACAGAACAGAACACAGAACAGAACACAGAACAGAACAGAACACAGAACAGAACACAGAACACAGAACAGAACAGAACAGAACAGAACACAGAACAGAACACAGAACACAGAACAGAACAGAACACAGAACAGAACACAGAACAGAACAGAACACAGAACAGAACACAGAACAGAACAGAACAGAACAGAACACAGAACAGAACACAGAACAGAACACAGAACAGAACAGAACAGAACACAGAACAGAACACAGAACAGAACACAGAACAAGAACACAGAACAGAACACAGAACAGAACAGAACACAGAACAGAACACAGAACAGAACACAGAACAGAACACAGAACAGAACACAGAACAGAACAGAACACAGAACAGAACAGAACACAGAACAGAACACAGAACAGAACACAGAACAGAACAGAACACAGAACAGAACAGAACAGAACACAGAACAGAACACAGAACAGAACAGAACAGAACAGAACACAGAACAGAACACAGAACAGAACACAGAACAGAACACAGAACAGAACAGAACAGAACACAGAACAGAACACAGAACAGAACACAGAACAGAACACAGAACAGAACACAGAACAGAACACAGAACAGAACACAGAACAGAACACAGAACACAGAACAGAACACAGAACAGAACACAGAACAGAACAGAACACAGAACAGACAGAACAGAACACAGAACAGAACACAGAACAGAACAGAACAGAACACAGAACAGAACAGAACAGAACACAGAACAGAACACAGAACAGAACACAGAACAGAACAGAACAGAACAGAACACAGAACAGAACACAGAACAGAACACAGAACAGAACAGAACACAGAACAGAACAGAACACAGAACACAGAACAGAACAGAACAGAACAGAACACAGAACAGAACACAGAACAGAACACAGAACAGAACACAGAACAGAACAGAACACAGAACAGAACACAGAACACAGAACAGAACACAGAACAGAACACAGAACAGAACACAGAACAGAACAGAACACAGAACAGAACACAGAACAGAACACAGAACAGAAACAGAACACAGAACAGAACACAGAACAGAACACAGAACAGAACAGAACAGAACAGAACACAGAACAGAACACAGAACAGAACACAGAACAGAACAGAACACAGAACAGAACACAGAACAGAACACAGAACAGAACACAGAACACAGAACAGAACAGAACACAGAACAGAACACAGAACAGAACACAGAACACAGAACAGAACACAGAACAGAACACAGAACACAGAACAACAGAACACAGAACAGAACACAGAACAGAACAGAACACAGAACAGAACAGAACACAGAACAGAACACAGAACAGAACACAGAACACAGAACAGAACACAGAACAGAACACAGAACAGACAGACACAGAAACAGAACAGAACAGAACACAGAACAGAACACAGAACAGAACACAGAACAGAACACAGAACAGAACAGAACAGAACACAGAACAGAACACAGAACAGAACACAGAACAGAACAGAACAGAACACAGACAGAACAGAACACAGAACAGAACACAGAACAGAACACAGAACAGAACACAGAACACAGAACAGAACACAGAACACAGAACAGAACAGAACAGACACAGAACACAGAACAGAACACAGAACAGAACAGAACACAGAACAGACACAGAACACAGAACAGAAACACAGAACAGAACAGAACAGAACACAGAACAGAACAGAACACAGAACAGAAACAGAACAGAACACAGAACACAGAACAGAACACAGAACAGAACACAGAACACAGAACAGAACAGAACACAGAACAGAACACAGAACAGAACAGAACACAGAACAGAACAGAACACAGAACAGAACACAGAACAGAACACAGAACACAGAACAGAACACAGAACAGAACACAGAACAGAACAGAACACAGAACAGAACAGAACAGAACACAGAACAGAACACAGAACAGAACACAGAACAGAACACAGAACAGACAGAACACAGAACAGAACACAGAACAGAACACAGAACAGAACAGAACAGAACACAGAACAGAACAGAACAGAACACAGAACAGAACAGAACAGAACACAGAACAGAACACAGAACAGAACACAGAACAGAACAGAACAGAACACAGAACAGAACAGAACACAGAACAGAACACAGAACAGAACACAGAACAGAACAGAACAGAACACAGAACAGAACACAGAACACAGAACAGAACACAGAACAGAACAAGAACAGAACACAGACACAGAACAGAACACAGAACAGAACACAGAACAGAACACAGAACACAGAACAGAACACAGAACACAGAACAGAACACAGAACAGAACACAGAACAGAACACAGAACAGAACACAGAACAGAACAGAACAGAACACAGAACAGACACAGAACACAGAACAGAACACAGAACAGAACACAGAACAGAACAGAACACAGAACAGAACACAGAACAGAACACAGAACAGAACACAGAACACAGAACAGAACAGAACACAGAACAGAACACAGAAACAGAACACAGAACAGAACACAGAACAGAACACAGAACAGAACACAGAACAGAACAGAACACAGAACAGAACACAGAACAGAACACAGAACAGAACACAGAACAGAACACAGAACACAGAACAGAACACAGAACAGAACAGAACAGAACACAGAACAGAACACAGAACAGAACAGAACACAGAACAGAACACAGAACAGAACACAGAACAGAACACAGAACAGAACAGACACAGAACAGAACACAGAACAGAACACAGAACAGAACACAGAACACAGAACAGAACACAGAACAGAACACAGAACAGAACAGAACACAGAACACAGAACAGAACAGAACACAGAACAGAACACAGAACAGAACACAGAACAGAACAGAACACAGAACAGAACACAGAACAGAACACAGAACAACAGAACAGAACACAGAACAGAACACAGAACACAGAACAGAACAGAACACAGAACAGAACACAGAACAGAACACAGAACAGAACACAGAACACAGAACAGAACAGAACACAGAACAGACACAGAACAGAACAGAACACAGAACAGAACACAGAACAGAACACAGAACAGAACACAGAACAGAACAGAACACAGAACAGAACACAGAACAGAACACAGAACAGAACACAGAACAGAACACAGAACAGAACACAGAACAGAACACAGAACAGAACAGAACACAGAACAGAACACAGAACAGAACACAGAACAGAACACAGACAGAACACAGAACAGAACACAGACACAGAACAGAACACAGAACAGACACAGAACAGAACACAGAACAGAACACAGAACAGAACACAGAACACAGAACAGAACACAGAACAGAACACAGAACAGAACAGAACACAGAACACAGAACAGAACAACAGAACAGAACACAGAACAGAACAGACAGAACACAGAACAGAACACAGAACAGAACACAGAACAGAACACAGAACAGAACACAGAACAGAACACAGAACAGAACACAGAACACAGACAGAACAGAACACAGAACAGAACACAGAACAGAACACAGAACAGAACACAGAACAGAACACAGAACAGAACAGAACAGAACACAGAACAGAACACAGAACACAGAACAGAACACAGAACAGAACACAGAACACAGAACACAGAACAGAACACAGAACACAGAACAGAACAGAACACAGAACAGAACAGAACAGAACACAGAACAGAACACAGAACACAGAACAGAACACAGAACAGACACAGAACAGAACACAGAACAGAACACAGAACAGAACACAGAACAGAACACAGAACAGAACACAGAACACAGAACAGAACAGAACACAGAACAGAACACAGAACAGAACACAGAACAGAACACAGAACAGAACACAGAACAGAACACAGAACAGAACACAGAACAGAACAGAACAGAACACAGAACAGAACACAGAACACAGAACACAGAACACAGAACAGAACACAGAACAGAACACAGAACAGACACAGAACAGAACACAGAACAGAACAGAACAGAACACAGAACAGAACACAGAACACAGAACAGAACAGAACAGAACACAGAACACAGAACACAGAACAGAACACAGAACAGAACACAGAACACAGAACAGAACAGAACACAGAACAGAACACAGAACAGAACACAGAACACAGAACAGAACAGAACACAGAACAGAACACAGAACAGAACACAGAACAGAACAACAGAACACAGAACAGAACACAGAACACAGAACAGAACAGAACACAGACAGAACAGAACACAGACACAGAACAGAACACAGAACAGAACACAGAACACAGAACAGAACAGAACACAGAACAGAACACAGAACAGAACACAGAACAGAACACAGAACAGAACACAGAACACAGAACAGAACACAGAACAGAACACAGAACACAGAACACAGAACAGAACACAGAACAGAACACAGAACACAGAACAGAACAGAACACAGAACAGAACAGAACAGAACACAGAACAGAACACAGAACAGAACACAGAACAGAACAGAACACAGAACAGAACACAGAACAGAACACAGAACAGAACACAGAACACAGAACAGAACACAGAACAGAACACAGAACAGAACACAGACACAGAACAGAACACAGAACAGAACACAGAACAGAACACAGAACACAGAACAGAACACAGAACAGAACACAGAACACAGAACAGAACACAGAACAGAACACAGAACAGAACACAGAACACAGAACAGAACACAGAACAGAACACAGAACAGAACACAGAACAGACACAGAACACAGAACAGAACACAGAACAGAACACAGAACAGAACACAGAACACAGAACAGAACACAGAACAGAACAGAACAGAACACAGAACAGAACACAGAACACAGAACAGAACACAGAACACAGAACAGAACAGAACAGAACACAGAACAGAACAGAACACAGAACAAGAACAGACAGAACAGAACACAGAACAGAACACAGAACAGACACAGAACAGAACACAGAACAGAACAGAACACAGAACAGAACACAGAACAGAACACAGAACAGAACACAGAACACAGAACAGAACACAGAACAGAACACAGAACAGAACAGAACACAGAACACAGAACAGAACAGAACACAGAACAGAACACAGAACAGAACAGAACAGAACAGAACACAGAACAGAACAGACACAGAACAGAACACAGAACAGAACAGAACAGAACACAGAACAGAACACAGAACAGAACACAGAACAGAACAGAACAGAACACAGAACAGAACAGAACAGAACACAGAACAGAACACAGAACAGAACACAGAACAGAACACAGAACAGAACACAGAACAGAACACAGAACACAGAACACAGAACAGAACACAGAACAGAACACAGAACACAGAACACAGAACAGAACACAGAACAGAACAGAACAGAACAGAACAGAACACAGAACAGAACAGAACACAGAACAGAACACAGAACAGACACAGAACAGAACACAGAACAGAACACAGAACAGAACACAGAACAGAACAGAACACAGAACAGAACACAGAACAGAACACAGAACAGAACACAGAACAGAACACAGAACAGAACAGAACACAGAACAGAACACAGAACAGAACACAGAACACAGAAACAGAACAGAACACAGAACAGAACACAGAACAGAACACAGAACAGAACAGAACAGAACACAGAACAGAACACAGAACAGAACACAGAACAGAACAGAACACAGAACAGAACAGAACACAGAACAGACACAGAACAGAACACAGAACAGACACAGAACAGAACACAGAACAGAACACAGAACAGAACAGAACACAGAACAGAACACAGAACAGAACACAGAACAGAACACAGAACAGAACACAGAACAGAACACAGAACAGAACACAGAACAGAACACAGAACACAGAACAGAACAGAACACAGAACAGAACACAGAACACAGAACAGAACACAAACAGAACAGAACACAGAACAGAACACAGAACAGAACAGAACAGAACACAGAACAGAACACAGAACACAGAACACAGAACAGAACACAGAACAGAACACAGAACAGAACACAGAACACAGAACAGAACAGAACAGAACAGAACACAGAACAGAACACAGAACAGAACAGAACACAGAACAGAACAGAACACAGAACAGAACACAGAACAGAACAGAACACAGAACAGAACACAGAACAGAACACAGAACAGAACACAGAACAGAACACAGAACAGAACACAGAACACAGAACAGAACAGAACACAGAACAGAACACAGAACAGAACACAGAACAGAACACAGAACAGAACACAGAACAGAACACAGAACAGAACACAGAACACAGAACAGAACACAGAACAGAACACAGAACACAGAAACAGAACAGAACACAGAACAGAACACAGAACAGAACACAGAACACAGAACAGAACAGAACAGAACACAGAACAGAACACAGAACAGAACACAGAACAGAACACAGAACAGAACACAGAACAGAACACAGAACAGAACACAGAACAGAACAGAACAGAACAGAACACAGAACAGAACACAGAACAGACAGAACAGAACACAGAACAGAACACAGAACAGAACACAGAACAGAACACAGACACAGAACAGAACAGAACAGAACACAGAACAGAACACAGAACAGAACAGAACAGAACACAGAACAGAACACAGAACACAGAACAGAACACAGAACAGAACACAGAACACAGAACAGAACAGAACACAGAACAGAACAGAACAGAACACAGAACAGAACACAGAACAGAACACAGAACAGAACAGAACAGAACACAGAACAGAACACAGAACAGAACACAGAACAGAACACAGAACACAGAACAGAACACAGAACAGAAACAGAACAGAACACAGAACACAGAACAGAGAACAGAACACAGAACAGAACACAGAACAGAACACAGAACAGAACACAGAACAGAACAGAACAGAACACAGAACAGACACAGAACACAGAACAGAACACAGAACAGAACACAGAACAGAACACAGAACACAGAACAGAACAGAACACAGAACAGAACACAGAACAGAACACAGAACAGAACAGAACAGAACACAGAACAGAACAGAACAGAACACAGAACAGAACAGAACACAGAACAGAACAGAACACAGAACAGAACACAGAACACAGAACAGAACACAGAACAGAACACAGAACAGAACACAGAACAGAACACAGAACAGAACACAGAACACAGAACAGAACAGAACACAGAACACAGAACAGAACACAGAACAGAACACAGAACAGAACAGAACAGAACACAGAACAGAACACAGAACAGAACACAGAACAGAACACAGAACAGAACACAGAACAGAACAGAACACAGAACAGAACAGAACACAGAACAGAACACAGAACAGAACACAGAACAGAACACAGAACACAGAACACAGAACAGAACACAGAACAGAACACAGAACAGAACACAGAACAGAACACAGAACACAGAACAGAACAGAACACAGAACAGAACACAGAACAGAACACAGAACAGAACACAGAACAGAACACAGAACACAGAACAGAACAGAACACAGAACAGAACACAGAACAGAACAGAACACAGAACAGAACACAGAACAGAACACAGAACACAGAACAGAACAGAACACAGAACAGAACACAGAACAGAACACAGAACAGAACACAGAACAGAACACAGAACAGAACACAGAACACAGAACAGAACAGACACAGAACAGAACAGAACACAGAACAGAACACAGAACAGAACACAGAACAGAACACAGAACAGAACACAGAACAGAACACAGAACAGAACACAGAACACAGAACAGAACACAGAACAGAACAGAACACAGAACAGAACACAGAACAGAACACAGAACAGAACACAGAACAGAACACAGACACAGAACAGAACACAGAACAGAACAGAACACAGAACAGAACAGAACACAGAACAGAACACAGAACAGAACACAGAACAGAACACAGAACACAGAACAGAACAGAACACAGAACAGAACACAGAACAGAACAACAGAACAGAACACAGAACAGAACAGAACAGAACACAGAACAGAACACAGAACAGAACACAGAACAGAACACAGAACAGAACAGAACAGAACACAGAACAGAACAGAACAGAACACAGAACAGAACAGAACAGAACACAGAACAGAACAGAACACAGAACAGAACACAGAACAGAACAGAACAGAACACAGAACAGAACACAGAACAGAACACAGAACAGAACACAGAACAGAACAGAACAGAACACAGAACAGAACACAGAACACAGAACAGAACACAGAACAGAACACAGAACAGAACACAGAACAGAACACAGAACAGAACAGAACAGAACACAGAACAGAACACAGAACAGAACACAGAACAGAACACAGAACAGAACACAGAACAGAACACAGAACAGAACACAGAACAGAACACAGAACACAGAACACAGAACAGAACACAGAACAGAACACAGAACAGAACACAGAACAGAACACAGAACAGAACACAGAACAGAACACAGAACAGAACACAGAACAGAACAGAACACAGAACAGAACACAGAACAGAACACAGAACACAGAACAGAACAGAACACAGAACAGAACACAGAACAGAACACAGAACAGAACAGAACAGAACACAGAACAGAACACAGAACAGAACACAGAACAGAACACAGAACACAGAACAGAACACAGAACAGAACACACAGAACAGAACACAGAACACAGAACAGAACAGAACACAGAACAGAACACAGAACAGAACACAGAACAGAACACAGACAGAACACAGAACAGAACACAGAACAGAACACAGAACAGAACAGAACAGAACAGAACAGAACACAGAACAGAACAGAACACAGAACAGAACACAGAACAGAACACAGAACAGAACACAGAACAGAACACAGAACACAGAACAGAACAGAACACAGAACAGAACACAGAACAGAACACAGAACACAGAACAGAACACAGAACAGAACACAGAACAGAACACAGAACAGAACACAGAACAGAACAGACACAGAACAGAACAGAACAGAACACAGAACAGAACACAGAACACAGAACAGAACAGAACAGAACAGAACAGAACAGAACACAGAACAGAACAGAACACAGAACAGAACAGAACACAGAACAGAACACAGAACAGAACACAGAACAGAACAGAACAGAACACAGAACAGAACACAGAACAGAACACAGAACAGAACACAGAACACAGAACAGAACAGAACACAGAACAGAACACAGAACAGAACACAGAACAGACACAGAACAGAACACAGAACAGAACAGAACAGAAACAGAACACAGAACAGAACAGAACACAGAACAGAACACAGAACAGAACACAGAACACAGAACAAGAACAGAACACAGAACAGAACACAGAACAGAACACAGAACAGAACACAGAACAGAACACAGAACAGAACACAGAACAGAACACAGAACACAGAACAGAACAGAACACAGAACAGAACACAGAACAGAACACAGAACACAGAACAGAACAGACACAGAACAGAACACAGAACAGAACACAGAACAGAACACAGAACAGAACAGAACAGAACACAGAACAGAACACAGAACACAGAACAGAACACAGAACAGAAACAGAACAGAACAGAACACAGAACAGAACACAGAACAGAACACAGAACAGAACACAGAACAGAACACAGAACACAGAACAGAACAGAACACAGAACAGAACACAGAACAGAACACAGAACAGAACAGAACAGAACACAGAACAGAACAGAACACAGAACAGAACACAGAACAGAACACAGAACAGAACACAGAACAGAACAGAACACAGAACAGAACAGAACACAGAACAGAACACAGAACAGAACACAGAACACAGAACAGAACACAGAACAGAACACAGAACAGAACAGAACAGAACACAGAACAGAACACAGAACAGAACACAGAACAGAACACAGAACAGAACACAGAACAGAACACAGAACAGAACACAGAACAGAACAGAACACAGAACAGAACACAGAACAGAACACAGAACAGAACACAGAACAGAACACAGAACAGAACAGAACACAGAACAGAACACAGAACAGACACAGAACACAGAACAGAACAGAACACAGAACAGAACACAGAACAGAACACAGAACAGAACACAGAACACAGAACAGAACAGAACACAGAACAGAACAAACACAGAACAGAACAGAACACAGAACAGAACACAGAACAGAACACAGAACAGACAGAACAGAACACAGAACAGAACACAGAACAGAACACAGACAGACACAGAACAGAACACAGAACAGAACAGAACACAGAACACAGAACAGAACAGAACACAGAACAGAACAGACACAGAACAGAACCAGAACAGAACACAGAACAGAACAGAACACAGAACAGAACAGAACACAGAACAGAACACAGAACAGAACACAGAACAGAACAGAACAGAACACAGAACAGAACACAGAACAGAACACAGACACAGAACAGAACAGAACACAGAACAGAACACAGAACAGAACACAGAACAGAACAGAACAGAACACAGAACACAGAACAGAACACAGAACAGAACACAGAACAGAACAGAACAGAACACAGAACAGAACACAGAACAGAACACAGAACAGAACACAGAACAGAACACAGAACACAGAACAGAACAGAACACAGAACAGAACACAGAACAGAACACAGAACAGAACACAGAACAGAACAGAACAGAACACAGAACAGAACACAGAACAGAACACAGAACAGAACACAGAACAGAACACAGAACAGAACAGAACAGAACACAGAACAGAACACAGAACAGAACACAGAACAGAACAGAACACAGAACAGAACAGAACACAGAACAGAACACAGAACAGAACACAGAACACAGAACAGAACACAGAACAGAACAGAACACAGAACACAGAACACAGAACACAGAACAGAACACAGAACAGAACACAGAACAGAACACAGAACAGAACAGAACAGAACACAGAACAGAACAGAACAGAACACAGAACAGAACACAGAACAGAACACAGAACAGAACAGAACACAGAACAGAACAGAACACAGAACAGAACACAGAACAGAACACAGAACAGAACACAGAACAGAACAGAACACAGAACAGAACAGAACAGAACACAGAACAGAACACAGAACAGAACACAGAACAGAACAGAACAGAACACAGAACAGAACAGAACAGAACACAGAACAGAACACAGAACAGAACACAGAACAGAACAGAACAGAACACAGAACAGAACAGAACAGAACACAGAACAGAACACAGAACAGAACACAGAACAGAACAGAACACAGAACAGAACACAGAACAGAACACAGAACAGAACACAGAACAGAACAGAACACAGAACAGAACAGAACAGAACACAGAACAGAACACAGAACAGAACACAGAACAGAACAGAACACAGAACAGAACAGAACACAGAACAGAACACAGAACAGAACAGAACACAGAACAGAACACAGAACAGAACACAGAACAGAACACAGAACAGAACACAGAACAGAACAGAACACAGAACAGAACAGAACAGAACACAGAACAGAACACAGAACAGAACACAGAACAGAACACAGAACACAGAACACAGAACAGAACACAGAACAGAACACAGAACACAGAACAGAACACAGAACAGAACACAGAACAGAACACAGAACAGAACACAGAACAGAACACAGAACAGAACACAGAACAGAACAGAACAGAACAGAACAGAACACAGAACAGAACACAGAACAGAACACAGAACAGAACAGAACACAGAACAGAACAGAACACAGAACAGAACACAGAACAGAACACAGAACAGAACACAGAACAGAACACAGAACAGAACAGAACAGAACACAGAACAGAACAGAACACAGAACAGAACACAGAACAGAACACAGAACAGAACACAGAACAGAACACAGAACAGAACACAGAACACAGAACAGAACACAGAACAGAACAGAACACAGAACAGAACACAGAACAGAACACAGAACACAGAACAGAACACAGAACAGAACACAGAACAGAACAGAACACAGAACAGAACACAGAACACAGAACAGAACACAGAACACAGAACAGAACAGAACACAGAACAGAACACAGAACAGAACACAGAACAGAACACAGAACAGAACACAGAACAGAACACAGAACACAGAACAGAACAGAACACAGAACAGAACACAGAACAGAACACAGAACAGAACACAGAACAGAACACAGAACAGAACACAGAACAGAACAGAACAGAACACAGAACAGAACACAGAACAGAACACAGAACAGAACACAGAACAGAACACAGAACACAGCACAGAACAGAACACAGAACAGAACACAGAACAGAACACAGAACAGAACACAGAACAGAACACAGAACAGAACAGAACAGAACACAGAACAGAACACAGAACACAGAACAGAACAGAACACAGAACAGAACACAGAACAGAACACAGAACAGAACACAGAACAGAACACAGAACACAGAACAGAACACAGAACAGAACACAGAACAGAACACAGAACAGAACACAGAACACAGAACAGAACAGAACACAGAACAGAACACAGAACAGAACACAGAACAGAACACAGAACAGAACACAGAACACAGAACAGAACACAGAACACAGAACAGAACACAGAACAGAACACAGAACAGAACACAGAACAGAACAGAACAGAACACAGAACAGAACACAGAACAGAACACAGAACAGAACACAGAACAGAACAGAACAGAACACAGAACAGAACACAGAACAGAACACAGAACAGAACACAGAACAGAACACAGAACAGAACACAGAACAGAACACAGAACAGAACACAGAACAGAACACAGAACAGAACACAGAACAGAACACAGAACACAGAACAGAACAGAACACAGAACAGAACACAGAACAGAACAGAACACAGAACAGAACACAGAACAGAACACAGAACAGAACACAGAACAGAACACAGAACACAGAACAGAACACAGAACAGAACACAGAACAGAACACAGAACACAGAACAGAACACAGAACAGAACACAGAACAGAACACAGAACAGAACACAGAACAGAACACAGAACAGAACACAGAACACAGAACAGAACAGAACACAGAACAGAACACAGAACAGAACACAGAACAGAACACAGAACACAGAACAGAACAGAACACAGAACAGAACACAGAACAGAACACAGAACAGAACACAGAACAGAACACAGAACAGAACAGAACAGAACACAGAACAGAACACAGAACACAGAACAGAACACAGAACAGAACACAGAACAGACACAGAACAGAACACAGAACAGAACACAGAACAGAACACAGAACAGAACAGAACAGAACACAGAACAGAACAGAACAGAACACAGAACAGAACACAGAACAGAACACAGAACAGAACAGAACACAGAACAGAACAGAACACAGAACAGAACACAGAACAGAACACAGAACACAGAACAGAACACAGAACAGAACACAGAACACAGAACAGAACACAGAACAGAACACAGAACAGAACACAGAACAGAACACAGAACAGAACACAGAACACAGAACAGAACAGAACACAGAACAGAACAGAACACAGAACAGAACAGAACACAGAACAGAACACAGAACAGAACACAGAACAGAACACAGAACAGAACACAGAACACAGAACAGAACACAGAACAGAACACAGAACAGAACAGAACACAGAACACAGAACAGAACAGAACACAGAACAGAACAGAACACAGAACAGAACAGAACAGAACACAGAACAGAACAGAACACAGAACAGAACACAGAACAGAACAGAACACAGAACAGAACACAGAACAGAACACAGAACAGAACAGAACAGAACACAGAACAGAACACAGAACAGAACACAGAACAGAACACAGAACACAGAACAGAACAGAACACAGAACAGAACACAGAACAGAACACAGAACAGAACACAGAACAGAACACAGAACAGAACACAGAACAGAACAGAACAGAACAGAACACAGAACAGAACAGAACAGAACACAGAACAGAACACAGAACAGAACAGAACACAGAACAGAACACAGAACAGAACACAGAACACAGAACAGAACACAGAACAGAACACAGAACAGAACACAGAACAGAACACAGAACACAGAACAGAACAGAACACAGAACACAGAACAGAACACAGAACAGAACACAGAACACAGAACAGAACAGAACACAGAACAGAACAGAACACAGAACAGAACAGAACACAGAACAGAACACAGAACAGAACAGAACACAGAACAGAACACAGAACAGAACACAGAACAGAACACAGAACAGAACACAGAACAGAACACAGAACAGAACACAGAACACAGAACAGAACACAGAACAGAACACAGAACAGAACACAGAACACAGAACAGAACACAGAACAGAACACAGAACAGAACACAGAACAGAACACAGAACAGAACACAGAACAGAACACAGAACACAGAACAGAACAGAACACAGAACAGAACACAGAACAGAACACAGAACAGAACACAGAACAGAACACAGAACACAGAACAGAACAGAACACAGAACAGAACACAGAACAGAACACAGAACAGAACACAGAACAGAACACAGAACAGAACACAGAACAGAACACAGAACAGAACACAGAACAGAACACAGAACAGAACAGAACAGAACACAGAACAGAACAGAACAGAACACAGAACAGAACACAGAACAGAACACAGAACAGAACAGAACACAGAACAGAACAGAACACAGAACAGAACACAGAACAGAACACAGAACACAGAACAGAACACAGAACAGAACACAGAACACAGAACAGAACACAGAACAGAACACAGAACAGAACACAGAACAGAACACAGAACAGAACACAGAACACAGAACACAGAACAGAACACAGAACAGAACACAGAACAGAACACAGAACAGAACAGAACACAGAACAGAACAGAACACAGAACAGAACACAGAACAGAACACAGAACAGAACACAGAACACAGAACAGAACAGAACACAGAACAGAACACAGAACAGAACACAGAACAGAACAGAACACAGAACAGAACAGAACACAGAACAGAACACAGAACAGAACACAGAACAGAACACAGAACACAGAACAGAACAGAACACAGAACAGAACAGAACACAGAACAGAACAGAACACAGAACAGAACACAGAACAGAACACAGAACAGAACACAGAACAGAACACAGAACACAGAACAGAACACAGAACAGAACACAGAACAGAACAGAACACAGAACACAGAACAGAACAGAACACAGAACACAGAACAGAACAGAACACAGAACAGAACAGAACAGAACACAGAACAGAACAGAACACAGAACAGAACAGAACACAGAACAGAACAGAACACAGAACAGAACACAGAACAGAACACAGAACAGAACAGAACAGAACACAGAACAGAACACAGAACAGAACACAGAACAGAACACAGAACACAGAACAGAACAGAACACAGAACAGAACACAGAACAGAACACAGAACAGAACACAGAACAGAACACAGAACAGAACACAGAACAGAACAGAACAGAACAGAACACAGAACAGAACAGAACAGAACACAGAACAGAACACAGAACAGAACAGAACACAGAACAGAACACAGAACAGAACACAGAACACAGAACAGAACACAGAACAGAACACAGAACAGAACACAGAACAGAACACAGAACACAGAACAGAACAGAACACAGAACACAGAACAGAACACAGAACAGAACACAGAACACAGAACAGAACAGAACACAGAACAGAACACAGAACAGAACAGAACACAGAACAGAACAGAACACAGAACAGAACACAGAACAGAACACAGAACACAGAACAGAACACAGAACAGAACACAGAACAGAACACAGAACACAGAACAGAACAGAACACAGAACAGAACACAGAACAGAACACAGAACAGAACAGAACACAGAACAGAACAGAACACAGAACAGAACACAGAACAGAACACAGAACAGAACACAGAACAGAACAGAACACAGAACAGAACACAGAACAGAACAGAACACAGAACAGAACACAGAACAGAACACAGAACAGAACACAGAACAGAACACAGAACACAGAACAGAACACAGAACAGAACACAGAACAGAACAGAACACAGAACACAGAACAGAACAGAACACAGAACAGAACAGAACACAGAACAGAACAGAACACAGAACAGAACACAGAACAGAACACAGAACAGAACAGAACAGAACACAGAACAGAACACAGAACAGAACACAGAACACAGAACAGAACACAGAACAGAACACAGAACAGAACACAGAACAGAACAGAACACAGAACAGAACAGAACAGAACACAGAACAGAACACAGAACAGAACAGAACACAGAACAGAACACAGAACAGAACACAGAACAGAACACAGAACAGAACACAGAACAGAACAGAACACAGAACAGAACACAGAACAGAACAGAACACAGAACAGAACAGAACACAGAACAGAACACAGAACAGAACACAGAACAGAACACAGAACACAGAACAGAACAGAACACAGAACAGAACAGAACACAGAACAGAACAGAACACAGAACAGAACACAGAACAGAACACAGAACAGAACACAGAACACAGAACAGAACACAGAACAGAACACAGAACAGAACAGAACACAGAACACAGAACAGAACAGAACACAGAACAGAACAGAACACAGAACAGAACAGAACAGAACACAGAACAGAACACAGAACAGAACACAGAACAGAACAGAACAGAACACAGAACAGAACACAGAACAGAACACAGAACAGAACACAGAACACAGAACAGAACACAGAACAGAACACAGAACAGAACACAGAACACAGAACAGAACACAGAACAGAACACAGAACAGAACACAGAACAGAACACAGAACACAGAACAGAACAGAACACAGAACAGAACACAGAACAGAACACAGAACAGAACACAGAACAGAACACAGAACAGAACAGAACAGAACACAGAACAGAACAGAACAGAACACAGAACAGAACACAGAACAGAACACAGAACAGAACAGAACACAGAACAGAACAGAACACAGAACAGAACACAGAACAGAACACAGAACAGAACACAGAACAGAACACAGAACAGAACACAGAACAGAACACAGAACACAGAACAGAACAGAACACAGAACAGAACACAGAACAGAACACAGAACAGAACACAGAACAGAACAGAACAGAACACAGAACAGAACACAGAACAGAACACAGAACAGAACACAGAACAGAACACAGAACACAGAACAGAACAGAACACAGAACAGAACAGAACACAGAACAGAACACAGAACACAGAACAGAACAGAACACAGAACAGAACACAGAACAGAACACAGAACAGAACAGAACACAGAACAGAACAGAACACAGAACAGAACACAGAACAGAACACAGAACAGAACACAGAACACAGAACAGAACAGAACACAGAACAGAACACAGAACAGAACAGAACACAGAACAGAACACAGAACAGAACAGAACACAGAACAGAACACAGAACAGAACACAGAACAGAACACAGAACACAGAACAGAACACAGAACAGAACACAGAACAGAACAGAACACAGAACACAGAACAGAACAGAACACAGAACAGAACAGAACACAGAACAGAACAGAACAGAACACAGAACAGAACAGAACACAGAACAGAACACAGAACAGAACACAGAACAGAACAGAACAGAACACAGAACAGAACACAGAACAGAACACAGAACAGAACACAGAACAGAACAGAACAGAACACAAAACAGAACAGAACACAGAACAGAACACAGAACAGAACACAGAACAGAACAGAACACAGAACAGAACAGAACACAGAACAGAACAGAACACAGAACAGAACAGAACACAGAACAGAACACAGTACAGAACACAGAACAGAACACAGAACACAGAACAGAACAGAACACAGAACAGAACACAGAACAGAACACAGAACAGAACAGAACACAGAACAGAACAGAACACAGAACAGAACACAGAACAGAACACAGAACAGAACACAGAACACAGAACAGAACAGAACACAGAACAGAACACAGAACAGAACACAGAACAGAACACAGAACAGAACACAGAACACAGAACAGAACAGAACACAGAACAGAACACAGAACAGAACACAGAACAGAACACAGAACACAGAACAGAACAGAACAGAACACAGAACAGAACAGAACACAGAACAGAACACAGAACAGAACACAGAACAGAACACAGAACAGAACACAGAACACAGAACAGAACACAGAACAGAACACAGAACAGAACACAGAACAGAACACAGAACACAGAACAGAACAGAACACAGAACAGAACAGAACAGAACACAGAACAGAACACAGAACAGAACACAGAACAGAACACAGAACAGAACACAGAACAGAACAGAACAGAACACAGAACAGAACACAGAACAGAACACAGAACAGAACACAGAACAGAACACAGAACACAGAACAGAACAGAACACAGAACAGAACACAGAACAGAACACAGAACAGAACACAGAACAGAACAGAACACAGAACAGAACACAGAACAGAACAGAACACAGAACAGAACACAGAACAGAACACAGAACACAGAACACAGAACACAGAACAGAACACAGAACAGAACACAGAACAGAACACAGAACAGAACACAGAACAGAACAGAACAGAACACAGAACAGAACAGAACAGAACACAGAACAGAACAGAACACAGAACAGAACAGAACAGAACACAGAACAGAACACAGAACAGAACACAGAACAGAACACAGAACAGAACAGAACAGAACACAGAACAGAACACAGAACACAGAACAGAACACAGAACACAGAACAGAACACAGAACACAGAACAGAACACAGAACAGAACACAGAACACAGAACAGAACACAGAACAGAACACAGAACACAGAACAGAACACAGAACAGAACACAGAACAGAACACAGAACACAGAACAGAACACAGAACAGAACACAGAACAGAACACAACACAGAACAGAACACAGAACAGAACAGAACACAGAACACAGAACAGAACAGAACACAGAACAGAACAGAACACAGAACAGAACAGAACAGAACACAGAACAGAACAGAACAGAACACAGAACAGAACACAGAACAGAACACAGAACAGAACACAGAACAGAACACAGAACACAGAACAGAACACAGAACAGAACACAGAACAGAACAGAACACAGAACAGAACAGAACAGAACACAGAACAGAACACAGAACAGAACACAGAACAGAACAGAACACAGAACAGAACAGAACAGAACAGAACACAGAACAGAACACAGAACAGAACACAGAACAGAACACAGAACACAGAACAGAACAGAACACAGAACAGAACACAGAACAGAACACAGAACAGAACAGAACACAGAACAGAACAGAACACAGAACAGAACACAGAACAGAACACAGAACACAGAACAGAACAGAACACAGAACAGAACACAGAACAGAACACAGAACAGAACACAGAACAGAACACAGAACACAGAACAGAACAGAACACAGAACAGAACACAGAACAGAACACAGAACAGAACACAGAACACAGAACAGAACACAGAACAGAACACAGAACAGAACACAGAACAGAACAGAACAGAACACAGAACAGAACAGAACACAGAACAGAACAGAACAGAACACAGAACAGAACACAGAACAGAACACAGAACAGAACACAGAACAGAACACAGAACAGAACAGAACAGAACACAGAACAGAACAGAACAGAACACAGAACAGAACAGAACAGAACACAGAACAGAACAGAACACAGAACAGAACAGAACAGAACACAGAACAGAACACAGAACAGAACACAGAACAGAACACAGAACAGAACAGAACAGAACACAGAACAGAACACAGAACAGAACACAGAACAGAACACAGAACAGAACAGAACAGAACACAGAACAGAACAGAACACAGAACAGAACACAGAACAGAACACAGAACAGAACAGAACACAGAACAGAACAGAACAGAACACAGAACAGAACACAGAACAGAACACAGAACAGAACACAGAACAGAAAACAGAACAGAACACAGAACAGAACACAGAACAGAACACAGAACAGAACAGAACAGAACACAGAACAGAACACAGAACAGAACACAGAACAGAACAGAACAGAACACAGAACAGAACACAGAACAGAACAGAACAGAACACAGAACAGAACACAGAACAGAACACAGAACAGAACACAGAACAGAACAGAACACAGAACAGAACACAGAACAGAACAGAACAGAACACAGAACAGAACACAGAACAGAACAGAACACAGAACAGAACACAGAACAGAACACAGAACAGAACACAGAACAGAACAGAACAGAACACAGAACAGAACACAGAACAGAACACAGAACAGAACAGAACAGAACACAGAACAGAACAGAACAGAACAGAACACAGAACAGAACACAGAACAGAACACAGAACAGAACAGAACAGAACACAGAACAGAACACAGAACAGAACACAGAACAGAACAGAACAGAACAGAACTTTTGCGACCAATACTTATATTGCTCTACAATTCCGGCCTGGGGGCCCCTTGCAGGACCCGCGGTCCGCTGCGTCGGGGCCCCAGGCCTCCGCTTTTAAATTGGATAAAAATGTGTTGTGAAGAATTCCAGTGAGCTTCCTTAATTTTTGGAGCAATTGGATAAGTGTGTGAACCATGTTTGTTAACCACCTGCCGCCCGCGTCACGCCAAAGGGCATGGCCGCGGCGGCAGCCCCAGGACCGCCTAACGCCGATTGGCGGAAGGTCCTTTCAATCAGAAATGCGGGTGCGCACATCGCCTGGCATCACTTGCGGCCCCCCTGTGTCATTAGCCCGCCGGCCAATTAGCAGCGCCAGCGGGCTGCGATCTTTCAAATGGCCCAATGGAAACAGTATAATACACGTTGTTATGTAAACAACGTGTATTATACTGGCTGCCTCCTCCTCTCCTGGTCACAGCGTGCCCGGACCACCAGGAGAGAGGACTGCAGCCTTGCTCAGTAAGCCACACACGTTTCCCTGCTCAATCCCCCACCTGATCGCCGCTGATCACCCCCACTATCCCCCTCACTGGCCCTCCCAAGGCGTCTGACTGAGGTCTGAGTGTCATCTGGTCGCCTGTCACAGCTCTGATCGAGGTCTGAGTGCCATGTGAGTGACGTGAGTGACATCATTGCCTGTGCACAGTTTTTTGACTTCTGATTGATTGATTGATTGATTGCATTGTGATTGGTTATTGATCTTCTGTGATTGCCCTGTGTTTTCAATTGCTGTATACATTGGTTGGCATCTGACAGCGGAACTGTGATTGATATCTGGTTGCCTGTCACAGCTCTGATCGAGGTCTGAGTGACATCTATTGCCTGTGCACTATTTTTTGGCCAGTGAGTTAGCTAGGCCCCTTTGTTAGGTAGTTAGCGCCCAGCCCACTACACCGCAATCACTAATAAGTCGCTGATTAGCGTCATCACTGTCGCTAATCAGCTTTGGTACTTTATAGTATCTGTAAGTGATCAGTACTGATCGCAGTCAGATCTATATAAGTACGTTAGGGTCACCTTAGAGTAGGCTCCACTAAAAACGCAGTGTTTGCCCGATCAGGCCTGATCGTTCTGCCGCACTTGCGTTCAGCCCTCCCCACCAAGTGAAAGAAATTTTTGTTTTCTGATCACTGCAAAAAAACAAAACAATAGCTGCAACGCTATAAAGATCAGTTTTGATTTTTTTTTTTGTATCAAAACTAAGCGATCGCAGCTGTTTACTTAACAAATACTCCCATTTGCTAGACAGGTGCATTTTTCCTGGGTAGTCTCAGAGGAATACCTCCCCCCCCCCCCCTAAATTTAGCAGCCCAAAATGGCAAAAAAGATGTATTCCCTGCAAGAGGCCTACAGTATTAT
This sequence comes from Hyperolius riggenbachi, assembly GCF_040937935.1. NCBI lineage: Eukaryota > Metazoa > Chordata > Amphibia > Anura > Hyperoliidae > Hyperolius > Hyperolius riggenbachi. The sequence continues at coordinate 285,079,649 of NC_090648.1, read as the reverse complement.
GGCCGAGTCGGATGAGAGTGATTGGGACTTCTCATCCGACGAATCATCCGGCTCAGAATTTGAACCTGTAGAGGACAGTGACTCTCTGACCGATAGTTCTGATGACGAGGTTGTGGTCCCTGCTAGCGCCAGGCGTACCCGACCCCCATGTCAGTGGACCGCAGGTTGCGCAGGATCAACCTCAAGGGCAGCAGAGTGGTGCTAGCGCTGATCCAGATTTCGATGGTGAGGCAGGCACAAACAGCGCAGCACATCCTGGACTTGAAACCAGTACTACCGTAGACCCTGGTGAAGTGGCGAGCACCAGCATGGCAGTTGAAACTGGTTCGGTGGTACGTGCAGTGGGACCCCAGTCGCAGCTACCAGAAGCATGGGCCCGTAGTACCCCTAGGCTCCCAGAGGTGCTGGCAAACCCTTATTGGAAGTTCCCTAATTCCGCCGCACCCGTAGTGCCCCCTTTCACCGCCCAGTCTGGAGTCCAGGTGGAGACAGATCATCTAGGATCGGCCCTAGACGCTTTTCATCTGATCTTCACCGAGGATCTCTACGACTTAGTCGTGGCAGAGACCAACCGTAAGGCCACACAATTTATCACCGCCAATCCGAACAGCTCCCATGCCCAGCCTTTTTGGTGGAAACAGGTCACAGTTTTCGAATTTAAAATCTTTTTGGGCCTTGTCCTTAACATGGTGTCACAAGAGCCCTCAGTGGCTGACCGCACTTAGCCTTCTAAACGGTGCTAGCGCACAGATCGTGCGAACTCTGGTCGCAGTCAATGCGCAGGAACCGTTAAGAATTAGCCGCAGACAACTCAGAAGGGAGCCTGTGAGACACGGGTAATTACAACGTCACCTACTGGTTCAGAGTAAACTGCCACCACCGCGGTTACTATGGGACCGTGGGGCCCACTAACTGACTGACTAATCCTGCGAATAAAACGGTTAAACACACGATATTCTGTCTAGCCAACAACAAACAAACAGTAGCGTATCTTCAGAGACCCGGGATCATTTCTGTGTGTGCTGATAAGCAGGGTAGCGAAACAGTGAATGACTTGGGGAAAGTCGTTTATTCACGCAATATAAATAATTAATATATACAGACAATTATGAAAATCAACAATTATTAAAACAGTAATAGCCAGTATGAAAAATAAAAGAAGGGAGAAAAATACTTAGTTCCTGGAAAGATGTCCTTATTGTGGGAAGAATCATAAAGTTCTTGGTTTCAAAGTCCAGAGTTCAGAGTTCAGACCAGGTGGATGCCAGCATATCCTCAAGCTGGCATCTGATGAGTGCAAGATGGTTCAGTGTGGAGGACACTGAGTTTGGGTCCTCAGCCATTCTTATGCCCCTGCTTCAGTAGGAGGGAGTGAGGGCGGGGAGCCATACACCCCCTTCAAAGATGAGATGAGCCCTCCCCTTGTACTGGGGCTAGAAATCATATCTACCCATATATGGGCTCTATCTCACAGAACCGTACAGGTCAGGGCAGATTTATTAACATTTTCAGGTCTGTCTCGATTTACCCAGCGCCCTGATACCAGACATGAGGGGTGGGACCCCTGTGGTATCATCAGGGCACTTTGAAACTGCCTAGCTGGCAGTCCTTACCTCCGAAGGTTCTGAAACTTCCTCAGAACCAGCACCGGGGCTCATGCTACACTTCCCCCACGTTTGGTGAAGCTGCCATCTCAGGAACCCCAGAAATATTACAGATTGTAAGGCTTGGTGATGTATTCTCCACAGTCAGCATGCAACGCATGAGCTGGCGGAACAGGCTATCCCTAGTATAGTGGAGGGGAGGACTGACTCCAATAGGAGATTGTGGCGCACAGAGCCGGTGCAGATCTGACAGCCACAAACAATGCTTTCGTTATAACGTCTCAGCGCAAAGTAGCGCTGAGCGCATAAACCAGAACTGAGATCAGGACAGGAAGACAGAATGAACGCTTGCTAGCTAGCGGCTACTTAGCGACAGCAAGCGTCCAAAACCAGACAGACTGGAATGAGGCAGCCAATGCGATGCGGCGATGGCGTGCCTCACAAAGACAGGACAGGATAGTCAGAAAATAGCAGGATTAAGATAGATGAACGTAACACAGATAAATATACAATAAGTATGTTTTCCTAGTGTATTACAATTACAGCTATCAATGAAACTATTTGTAACGTCTGACTAACATATGTATATATCGGCAATGAACCGATATATGACATAAGCAGGAACGCTGACTAGGAATGGAGTAACACAGGGAACAGGACTCAGAAGGATTCGCTAACTCTTCGCAGAGATGAACGCAATCCACAAACAGAACCAGGAGCAGGGTAACTACCTTAGCACGGGTGGTCACGGTACGCGCAACCTACCAAAACGTGCTGGAAAGCTGACTAACTGCACACAGGATATAAACAGTTCGTGTACGTATACATCAGCGACACTGATGTATCAACGTAACACAAATACAAGGAAAATAATAAACGTGCTGGTATGCATATATATTGGCAATGAACCAATATATGATGCAAAGACCAGCAAAGTATCTTTAGAACAAGAAACACGATCGAGGGCTGAAGCGACAGCAAGACAGGCTTAAGCTGAAGCTATGAAAACCCAAGGAAACCCTGCAGGAAGCAGATCTTTATACTGAGGTCATCCAATGGGAGCAGACATGCAGATTCCCACACAGGTGAATGATAATCAGTCACAAGCTGACAGCAGGGAAAGACAGACAAAGCTATGCAGCTTGCATGGAAATAGATCAGAACTGCCTGAGCTGCAGCACTACTACTTCCAGCAATAGCTGCTGCAGCAGCGATCATTACACAGATCTGGGAAGTTATGGATTATGCCACGAGCCTCAGGTTAATTCAGGAGGTGTTCTAGCTGCTAACAGCTGACTTTCCTTTGATCTTTAGCAGAGAACAGAGTGTCAAGACCTCCCGTGGATTCGTAGCCTGCTTGGCTGCACCTAGGCATCCTTTTCTTTAATTAACATCTCCATGAGATCAGCTAAGTGTCACCTGGTTCCCAGAGCCAAAAGGGAAATTGTGCCTTCCACAGGGAATATGTCCAAGCTAACTAACACCTTCCCCCCAGGCTGTTATTTCAGCTAAGACAGATTTCCCAGCTGTTCCTAGGCATAGGGATACTACACGTCAAATCTTGGTTCTATTGATCTGAGGCGCAATCGATGCAGGAATCGAGTGCGATTGTTCTTTTCTTCACGGGCGGTTCCAGGACGCGCCTGCGTCCCCGCAATCGTCCGTGACACATGGGTCTAACTAAAAAAAATGTATTGCGGTCCTATTGGTCTACGCATCCAATACATCACATGCCCGTGTACTCTGCTGCCATGTCTAGGTCACGTTTTGAGGACATCCTGCGCTTCCTGCACTTTAATGATGATACAACCTGTCATGAAAGAGGCCACGCTGACTATGACCGGCTCCACAAATTTCGGCCCCTCATAGACCACCTGTCATCCAAATTTGCAGGTGCTTACACCCCTGAACAGAACATCTGTATAGACGAGTCCCTCGTACATTTTACCGGGCGCCTTGGCATTAAGCAGTATATTTCAACCAAGCGCGCCCGGTATGGGGTCAACAACAGGAATGTTTCTGCACAACCGTGTAAAGCAATGTGTGCTTGGTCACAAATATTAATCAATGAATGAGGAAAAGGAATGACCATATATAGCACCACAAGCAGTTATACACAAATAGTAAACATTTATTGAATATCAAATACACTATATAATCAATTAAAAAACAATTAAAACCACACCTGCTGGTAAATAATCCTCAGTAATGAATCCTTAATACAATATGATGATAATACATAGGATAATAATAAAGATGTATACTCATATGCGGTGCTCAAGATTTGAGCACCCACAATGATAGAACCCGGGTTCTGTAGGCTCAATAAACATAAGGTGCAAAAGTGCGATATTAATAAAGGCAAGGGAACAACCAAGCTAACACATAGAATAGTGACACACAATAGTGACTGCGTGTAGTGCAAAAGAGAAATATGCAATGCAAAAAAGTGCTGAGTATGATGCTGTAACTGCAAGGGCGTTGTGCAGAGAGGAGAGCGCTTACGTGACCCAGGAGGTATGGAGGTGACCAGCAGGAAAGGAGCCCCCGGCAGACAGCTCCACCGGTATCGCGGCAGTCAAGCCGCTTTATCAAGAGAGGGGGATCCAGCATGTAACAGGCGGAAAAACGCCAATTTATATAGCGTGTGGGGGAGCGTGATCACGTGAGCGCCAGACGCGCATCACGTGTTGCCGCATACGTCACCCAATGAGGAAATGCGAACGAGCAGGCTGGAGGCAGGAAGCAACCGCTGGAGCGCAAGGAAGTGTAAGTATGGAGAGAGAGAAGGGACAATGCTATGTACGTATAAGAGATACTAGAAACATCAGAAAGGCAATATTAAACACAGCAATACAATATAGAACTATAACCTTATATACATATATAAAATAACTAAAAATGCATGGTAAACATCTACATAAGTATCCATATGACAGTACAATAAATAAATAAACAAACAAACTGTATGCACATGCTGACATGCCGAGTCCATAAGTCCATCCTTAAAGGGAAGTAGCAGAGTCCAATCTTCAAAGTATAAACAAGTTCAAAACGCGAACCCGACGCTGGACTTTTTCACCCACGAAAGCTTTGGATAAGTTTGAACTGATTAAAGACATTTATTTGTTTTGTAGAAGGCTGGCTTTCAAGAAACATTTTTCATCCACTGATCCTATGGATTCCAATCTTAATGAGAGAGACAGACAGGCACTTAATGATCTTATAGAACTGCTAAATGAAAATCAGGATGGTCAAGATTTGGTGAGTGTGCGTTCAAGACTTTTCAGGAATCCTTCTAAGTACATGCCTTGCTTTAGTAACTATCCATCTATAAAAATATTTTTTGAAGTGATGTTGCGAAATATCTGTGAGATGAACACTCAGAGGAACTTCAGAGGCAATTTGACCAGGGAACAACGTATAGCGATTGATGGTCTCAGGGATAACAAGGAATTGGTTATTAAAGAGGCCGACAAAGGCGGCAATATTGTCATTTGGCCCAGAGAGATGTACTTAAAGGAGGCATATAGACAGCTCAACAATTCAAAAAACTATGTTGTTTTACCAGGTGACCCCACTGAATATTATCAGGTACAACTAGAAACATTATTGTCGGGGGCCAAATCTAGGGGTATTATATCTAGTAAGGTATTTGAATATCTTTATCCAAAAACCCCCATGGTGGCAACTTTTTATATGCTTCCGAAAGTGCACAAAACAGTTAATAATCCTCCTGGGAGGCCTATAGTTGCTGGAATTAATAGCCTAACTGCACCTGCTTGTTCTTTCATAGACTTTTTTTCTACAACCTCATGTGACAGCTTTGGATTCATATTTACGTGATAGCATGGACCTACTACGCACCATTGAGGACATCCGAGTACCACCTGGATCTTTCCTTGTCACCTGTGATGTGGAATCTCTTTATACAAATATCTCCCATCGGTGGGCCATCCATGCAATTCGTTATTTCCTTGATATGGAAGATCATGCCCTGTCTGACTTACATTCTTTTTTGTTACAGCTGTTACAGTTCATATTGGATCACAACTATTTCATCTTTAATGGAAGATTCTATAAACAGGTATGCGGCGTGGCCATGGGTGCCAAATGTGCACCGGCCATCGCTAATCTTTTCTTGGGTTTTTGGGAAAGAGAGATAGTATTCGGTGAAGGCCTCTCCCAATATCACCCCCATATTCTGGGTTGGCATAGATATATAGACGATCTATTAATTATATGGCATGGCCCCCAAGAAAGATGTACCACTTTTATTTCTGAATTGAATAGAAATGACATGAATATTTTTCTTACCGCACAGATATCTTCTTGCCAGGTTGATTTTTTGGATGTCACGGTCAGCATACAAGATGATGGGACACTTACCACTGATCTATATCGTAAGCCGACTGCTGTGAATAGCCTTTTACACTATAAAAGTGCACATAATAGATCTTTGAAAGATAACATTCCTGTTAGTCAATTTCTTAGACTTCGCCGACTGTGCTCTAACCATACTGATTTCCTTAAACAGGCAGATGAATTGCAGCAAAGATTTTTGGATCGGGGCTATCCTAAAAAGGTGATCAAGAAGGCTTTTTACACAGCAGTACAAAAAAATCGGACTGATCTGATCAATAGCAGACCCCGGCCTTCCACGAATTTGGTGAGATTAAGTTCTACATATAATAGTGGTTGGTCAGAAATTTAAAAAGCACTTAATAGCGCGTGGCCTATACTCCAATCAGACTCTGATTTGGTGGGATGTATATCCGCTCATCCATCCATTACGGCCAAACGCTGTCCTACTTTGAAGGACAAACTTTGCTCTAGCCATTTTAGATCGAGTGGTGGTAGATCCCAGGGAGGTGCGCTACAGGGGAGTTATCCCTGTGGGGCGTGCAATATATGTCCCTTTATGCGCAGAGGTTCTCATGTTGAGAACTCTGCGAATACTCATCAATATAAACTTAAACAATATATCAACTGTAGGACAGCCGGCGTTATTTATGCACTCAGATGCTCGTGCCCTAAGATCTATGTTGGTCAGACCAAGAACGCCCTCAAAATTCGAATACAGCAGCATTTATCCAAAATTCGATTGGCACAAAGGGACTTTGAGGATGGAAAAACCCTCACTTCGGTGGCCTCCCATTTTCTTAGATATCATGGAGGCTCAAGTACTAGCCTTCAAGTTATAGGCCTTGAACATGTCAGATCCTCTATTAGGAGAGGTGACCTTGTTAATAGACTATTACAAAAAGAATCTAGGTGGATTTATGTTCTGAACTCTAAGTCACCCTTTGGCCTTAATGAGGAAATTGACTTTACCGGTTTTTTGTAAAGAATAAGAGTGGTTATTAATACATATTTCTGATTTATTACAGATTAATCTATTATATTCATCATGCCTACATGATTGTTGTATACTAACATCTATATGTGCCTAATATATATATGGACATCATATGGGACTTCTTTTGGATCACTATGAACAGTCAATGGATTGCACCTTTATTAACTTTATATGTGACGGTTGCGCGTTGTCCAGCGTCGGGTTCGCGTTTTGAACTTGTTTATACTTTGAAGATTGGACTCTGCTACTTCCCTTTAAAGAGAACCCGAGGTGGGTTTGAAGAATATTATCTGCATACAGAGGCTGGATCTGCCTATACAGCCCAGCCTCTGTTGCTATCCCAAACTCCCCTAAGGTCCCCCTGCACTCTGCAATCCCCCATAAATCACAGCCACGCTGCTGACAAACAGCTTGTCAGAGCTGGCTGTGTTTATCTCTATAGTGTCAGTCTGCTGCTCTCCCCGCCTCCTGCAGAACTCCAGTCCCCGCCTGCATCCCTTCCCTCCCTGCTGATTGATGGGAAGGGACGGGGGGAGGGACCGGAGCTATGCAGGAGGCGGGGGAGCAGCTGAGACTGACACTACAGATGTAAACACAGCCTCACAACACGGCTGTGATTTATGAGGGATTGCAGAGGGCAGGGGGACCTTAGGGGGGTTTGGGATAGCAACAGAGGCTGGGCTGTATAGGCAGATCCAGCCTCTGTATGCAGATAACATTCTTTAAACACACCTCGGGTTCTCTTTAAGGATGGACTTATGGACTCGGCATGTCAGCATGTGCATACAGTTTGTTTATTTATTTATTGTACTGTCATATGGATACTTATGTAGATGTTTACCATGCATTTTTAGTTATGTTATATATGTATATAAGGTTATAGTTCTATATTGTATTGCTGTGTTTAATATTGCCTTTCTGATGTTTCTAGTATCTCTTATACGTACATAGCATTGTCCCTTCTCTCTCTCCATACTTACACTTCCTTGCGCTCCAGCGGTTGCTTCCTGCCTCCAGCCTGCTCGTTCGCATTTCCTCATTGGGTGACGTATGCGGCAACACGTGATGCGCGTCTGGCGCACACGTGATCACGCTCCCCCACACGCTATATAAATTGGCGTTTTTCCGCCTGTTACATGCTGGATCCCCCTCTCTTGATAAAGCGGCTTGACTGCCGCGATACCGGTGGAGCTGTCTGCCGGGGGCTCCTTTCCTGCTGGTCACCTCCATACCTCCTGGGTCACGTAAGCGCTCTCCTCTCTGCACAACGCCCTTGCAGTTACAGCATCATACTCAGCACTTTTTTGCATTGCATATTTCTCTTTTGCACTACACGCAGTCACTATTGTGTGTCACTATTCTATGTGTTAGCTTGGTTGTTCCCTTGCCTTTATTAATATTGCACTTTTGCACCTTATGTTTATTGAGCCTACAGAACCCGGGTTCTATCATTGTGGGTGCTCAAATCTTGAGCACCGCATATGAGTATACATCTTTATTATTATCCTATGTATTATCATCATATTGTATTAAGGATTCATTACTGAGGATTATTTACCAGCAGGTGTGGTTTTAATTGTTTTTTAATTGATTATATAGTGTATTTGATATTCAATAAATGTTTACTATTTGTGTATAACTGCTTGTGGTGCTATATATGGTCATTCCTTTTCCTCATTCATCGGTATGGGGTCAAGCTGTATAAGCTCTGCGAAAGGGCCACAGGCTATACATATCGCTTTAGGGTCTATGAGGGAAAAGACACAAATTTGGAGCCGGTCGGATGCCCTGACTACCTGGGGTGCAGTGGCAAGATTGCGTGGGACTTGGTGTCACCTTTATTCCACAAGGGGTACCATCTCTATGTGGACAACTACTACACAAGTGTGCCCCTCTATCAGCATTTGAAGATACTTGGAATTCCCTGCTGTGGCACCGTGCGGCCTAGTCGCCAGGGCTTCCCCCAATGGCTCACTGCTACCCGACTTGCACGGGGGGAGAGGGCTGCCTTGTGTAATGACGACCTTCTTGCAGTGAAATGGAAGGACAAGAGGGACGTTTACCTTCTGTCGACCATTCACGGAGACATGACAGTCCAAATTCAGCGAGCAACTGAGGTTGATTAAAAACCCCTCGCCGTCCACGACTAGAATTTAAACATGGGAGGGGTGGACTTCAATGACCAGATGTTGGCTCCCTATTTAGTTTCCCGAAGGACCAGCCGCTGGTATAAGAAAGTGGCTATTTACTTGATTCAATTGGCAATGTACAACAGCTTTGTTCTCTACAGTAAGGCTGGGAAAACAGGATCCTTTCTTAAATTTCAGGAAGAGATCATTTCGGAACTCCTGTATCCAGGAGGGGCCGTGGCCAATCCCCCTACTGTAGTTAGCCGGCTACATGAAAGACACTATGCTTATGTCTTTCCGAGTACCCCAGGTCAACGCACCCCAAGAAAACATTGTCGTGTCTGTAAGAGGGATGGAATGAGGCGTGACACCACTTTTTATTGTCCCTACTGTCCTGACCAGCCTGCCCTATGCATAGGGGAGTGTTTTGAAAAGTTCCATGAACACATTTGCTATTGGAGTAGGGAACGTGAGACACGGTAGTAGTCTCTCAAGGCTCTTTCACACTGGAGCGATGTGTTGCAGCAAATTGCCTAGCGAAAGTCCCACTTTGCGGTCCCCCCTTACGCCGGAAGTGTTCGACTTAAAGCTAGTGCATACCTACGCTACTGCGCGGCTCCTGTGTGTGAAACCAGACATCTGCTTTTGAGAGACCCAAATACACAGGGCTGCCAGAAACCTCTCCTTTCACTTGGGACAAAGTGCATAGTGTACTTTGCTACATCTCTGTGCGATTTGCGCTTTGCACACTGTCCCATGGGGAAGAAGTTTGTCCTCGGAAGGTAAGTTAAAAAAAAATAAATAAATAAAACTGGTAAGCTAAAGTTCCAAATGTTATTGTTTGGTTAAAAAGGTTTAATAAAGTTTACAAAAGTTAATGTTAATGAATTTCTTGCATTGCTGCTTGCTTTTTTTTTTTTTTTTCTCTCTCTTTTTCCATCCTTTACCCTTCCAGGTGGACCAAGCAGACGACTGATCGACCAACCAGCTGCAGTACTGATGGTGCATCCTGACAGAAGCATTGCGCGTCTGTCAGATTACACACAAGTCGGTGCATGCAGCGCTGCAGAACGAGATTTCTCCTCCGCAGTAAGATACTTTTGCCAAGGCATATGAGCTGAGGGGCGGTGTTGGAGCTCCTATGCTTTGGCAAGCACTTTGTATCAAAACTGGCAAAGGTTTTTTTTCATCCACATCGATCGATGTGAATGGATTAATCGGGTTTGCCAGGGCATAGGAGCAAAGTGGGTTTGGAAAATTTTGTGGGCGGTGCTCCTATGTCCTGGCAAATGCCATGCCCCCCTCTTTTTTCACATATTTCGGCAGATATTTTTTCATACACATTGATCAATGCGAATGTGAGAATCTTTGCCGTTCATTTTTCCTTTTATGGAGAAAGTGCATCACCCGTATGCCCAATATAAGGAGTATAGCAGTAACTCCTAATACTGGCCATACATGTAATGATTGTGGAGACGCTAAAATGCCAGGACAAACCCCCACAAGTGACCCCATTTTGGAAAGAAGACACCCCAAGGTATTCGCTGAGGGGCATGGTGAGTTCATAGAAGATTTTATATTTTGTCATAAGTTAGCTGAAATTGATTTTTTTATTTTTTTTCCCACAAAGTGTCATTTTCCGCTAACTTATGACAAAAAATAAAATTTTATATGAACTCAGTATGCCCCTCGTGGAATACCTTGGGGGTCTCTTCTTTCCAAAATGGGGTCATTTCTGGGGTGTTTTTACTGTCCTGGAATTGTTTGGTGGGGGCCTAAATTGTGAGCACCCCTGTAAAGCCTAAAGGTGCTCATTGGACTTTGGGCAAGTTTGCGCAGCTAGCCTGCAAAAAAGTGTCACACATGTGGTATTGCCATTCTCAGGAGTAGTAGTATAATGTGTTTTGGGGTGTCTTTCCACACATACCCATGCTGGGGGGGAGAAATAGCTCTGTAAATGACAATTTTAGTGTAAAAAAATATGGAAAAAATTGTCATTTACAGAGATATTTCTCACACACAGGATTGGTTATGTGTGGAAATACACCCCAAAACACATTATACTACTATTCCTGAGTACAGCGATACCACACGTGTGACACTTTTTTGCAGCCTAGCTGTGCAAAGGGGCCCAAAGTCCAATGAGTACCTTTAGAATTTCACAGGTCAATTTTAATTATTTGGTTTACAGACGACTCCTCACAGTTTAGGGCCCCTAAAATGCCAAGGCAATATATGAACCCCACAAGTGACCCCATTTTGGAAAGAAGACACCCCAAGGTATTCCGTGAGAGGTATGGTGAGTTCATAGAAGATTTTATTTTTTGTCACAAGTTAGTGGAAAATGACACTTTGTGAGAAAAAAAAATCCATTTCCACTAACTCGTGTCAAAAAATAAAATCTTCTATGAACTCATCATACCCCTCATGGAATACCTTGGGGTGTCTTCTTTCCAAAATGGGGTCACTTGTGGGGTTCCTATACTGCCTTGGCATTTTAGGAGCCCTAAACAGTGAGGTGTAGTCTGGAAAACAAATGAGTAAAATTGACATGTGAAATCCTAAAGGTACTCATTAGACTGTGGGCCCCTTTGCACAGCTAGGTTGCAAAAAGGTGTCACACATGTGGTATCCCCGTACTCAGGAGAAGTAGTATAATGTGTTTTGGGGTGTCTTTTCACACATACCCATGCTGGGTGGGAGAAATATCTCTTTAAATGACAACTTTTTCCATTTTTTTACACACAATTGTCCATTTACAGAGAGATTTCTCCCACCCAGCATGGGTATGTGTAAAAATACACCCCAAAACACATTATACTATTTCTCCTGAGTACGGCGATACCACATGTGCAACACTTTTTTGCAGCCTAGGTGCGCTAAGGGGCCCAACGTCCAATGGGTACGTTTAGGATTTCACAGGTCATTTTGAGACATTTGGTTTCAAGACTACTCCTTGCAGTTTAGGGCCCCTAAAATGCCAGGGCAGTATAGGAACCCCACAAATTACCACATTTTAGAGAGAAGACACCCCAATGTATTCTGTTAGGAGTATGGTGAGTTCATAGAAGATTTTATTTTTTGGTCACAAGTTAGCGGAAATTGATTTTTATTGCTTTCTTCACAAAGTGTCATTTTCCTCTAACTAGTGACAAAAAATAAAATCTTCTATGAACTCACCATACTGCTAATGGAATACCTTGGGGTGTCTTCTTTCTATAATGGGGTCATTTGTGGTGTTCCTATACTGCCCTGGCATTTTAGGGGCCCTAAACTGTGAGGAGTAGTCTTGAAACTAAATTTCTCAAAATGACCTGTGAAATCATAAAGGTACTCATTGGACTTTGGGCCCCTTAGCGCAGTTAGGGTGCAAAAAAGTGCCACACATGTGGTATCGCCATGCTCAGGAGAAGTAGTATGTGTTTTGGGGTGTATTTTTACACATACCCATGCTGGGTGGGAGAAATATCTCTGTAAATGACAATTTTTTTTTTTTTTTTTACACACAACTGTCATTTACAGAGATATTTCTCCCACCCAGCATGGGTATGTGTAAAAATACACCACAAAACACATTATACTATTTCGCCTGAGTATGGCGATACCACATGTGACACTTTTTTGCAGCCTAGGTGCGCTAAGGGGCCCAAAGTCCTATGAGCACCTTTTGGCTTTACAGGGGTGCTTACAATTTAGCACCCCGCATTGCCAGGACAGTAAACACACCCCACAAATGACCCCATTTTGAAAAGTAGACATCCCAAAGTATTCAGAGAGGGGCATGGTGAGTCTGTGGCAGATTTCAGTTTCTTTTTTTTGTCACAAGTTAGCAGAAAGGGAGACTTTTTATTATTTATTTTTTTTGTCACAAAGTGTCATTTTCTGCGAACTTGTTACAAAAAATAAAATCTTCTATGAACTCACCATGCCTCTTAGTGAATCCTTTGGGATGTCTTCTTTCCAAAATGGGGTCATTTGGGGGGTATTTATACTATCCTGGAATTTTAGCACCTCATGAAACCTGACAGGTGCTCAGGAAAGTCAGAGATGCGTCAAAATAGGAAAATTCACTTTTTGCACCATAGTTTGTAAATGCTATAACTTTTACCCAAACCAATAAATATACACTGAATTTTTTTTTTTTTTTTTTTTTAATCAAAGACATGTAGCAGAATAACTTTCACGCTCAAATGTATAGGAATATTTACTTTATTTGAAAAATGTCAGCACAGAAAGTTAAAAAAGTCATTTTTTTTGACAAAATTCATGTCTTTTTGATGAATATAATAAAAACTAAAAATTGCAGCAGCAATCAAATAGCATCAAAAGAAAGCTGTGTTAGTGAGAAGAAAAGGATGTAAAATTTGTTTGGGTGGTAAATTGTATGACCGAGCAATAAACAGTTATAACTGCAGTGGTCTGAATTGTAAAAAATGGCCTGGTCTTTAGGGGGGTTTAGTACTGCAGTCTTCAAGTGGTTAAAGGGAACCTGAAGCAAGTGGTATATTATGGATGCCATATTTATTTATTTTTCTAAACCAGTTGCCTGGCTGTCTCTGCTTATAATGCTTTTAGCTATAGACCCAGAGCATGCATGCTTTGCAGCAGATCAGGTGGTTTTTGACATTATTGTCAGATTTTACAAGATTAGCTGTATGGTTGTTTCTGTTGTGATTTAGACTTTACTGCAGCTAAATAGACCAGCAGGTCCACCAAGCAACTGGTATTGTTTGAACAGAAATAACACAACCTGTTTAGTGTCTGGAGCTAAGAGAGTAAATGGCATGGCCTCGAGTCGCCTCTTAGGCCCATTAACTGGGTCATGTGAGTGAAGGGTGATAACGGCCGTCTAGCTACTTGTACTGGAGGGTAAGCGGGTAACAGCCACCCGGCTACCTGTGCTGGAGGAGAAGGGGGGGGGGGCTGCTGCTTTTCAATTAGGAGGAGAGATACAATCGCTGTGCTGTGTGTGGATGGAATCGATTCCTTTCTGCTGATAGTGCCAGACCACCTATTTGCTTTTTGCATGATCTTTACTCTTTGTGTCCCCTACAGTTATAGAAGCAGACCTGAGCGCTTTATTTAGCCTGCAGCCATAGTATTCATATTGTGTGGGGGCAGGGCCTGGCGTAATTCTATCCTAACACCATACCTCCCAACATTTGAAGATGTGAAAGAGGGACACTTAAGCCACACCCCCTGTGCGGCCTTAAGCCACACCCCTGCTTTTGCAAGAGGGTGACAATGGGAGGGAGTGTGCGGGGAAGGGTGCCAGTGGGTGGGAGAGGGTGACACTGGGTGGAAAGGAGGGTGCCAGTGGGTGGGGGCGGAAAGTGCCAGTGGGAAGGAGGCGGGTGCGAGTGGGCAGAGAGGAGAGTGCCAGTGGGCAGAGAGGAGGGTGACACTCAGAGGCAGGGAGGTTGACGCTCAGGGGGCAGGGACTGGGTGCCAGGGACAGGGACTGGGTGCCTGGGACAGGGTGCCTGGGGAAGGGTGCAGGGTGCCTGGAGCAGGGTGACTGGGACAGGGACTGGGTGCCTGGGACAGGGTGCCTGGGGAAGGGTGCAGGGTTCCTGAGGAAGGATACAGGGTGCCTGGGGCAGGGTGCCTGGTGCAGGGGCCAGGTGCCTGGGGAAGAGTGCAGGGTGCCTGGAGCAGGGTGACTGGTACAGGGAGCAGGGTGCCTGGGGCAGGGTGCCTGGGAAATGGTGCAGGGTGCCTGGTGCAGGGACTGGGTGCCTGGGGAAGGGTACAGGGTGCCAGGTGCAGGGGCCAGGTGCCTGAGGATGGGTGCAGGGTGCCTGGTGCAGGGACTGGGTGCCTGGGGAAGGGTACAGGGTGCCAGGTGCAGGGGCCAGGTGCCTGGGAGCAGGGTGCCTGGTGCAGGGACAGGGGGCAGAGACTGGGTGCCTGGGACAGGGGGCAGGGACTGGGTGTCTGGGACAGGGTGCCTGGGGAAGGGTGCAGAGGCCAGGTTGCCTGGGGAAGGGTGCAGGGTTCCTGGAGAAGGATACAGGGTGCCTGGGGCAGGGTGCCTGGTGCAGGGGCCAGGTGCCTGGGGAAGAGTGCAGGGTGCCTGGAGCAGGGTGACTGGTACAGGGTGCCAGGTGCAGGGGCCAGGTGCCTGAGGATGGGTGCAGGGTGCCTGGTGCAGGGACTGGGTGCCCGGGGAAGGGTGCAGGGGCCAGGTGCCTAGGAGCAGGGTGCCTGGTGCAGGGACAGGGGGCAGAGACTGGGTGCCTGGGACAGTGGGCAGGGACTGGGTGTCTGGGACAGGGTGCCTGGGGAAGGGTGCAGAGGCCAGGGTGCCTGGGGAAGGGTGCAGGGTGCCTGGGGCAGGGTGCCTGGTGCAGGGGCCAGGTGCCTAGGGAAGGGTGCAGGGTGCCTGGAGCAGGGTGACTGGTACAGGGGGCAGGGTGCCTGGGAAAGGGTGCAGGGTGCCTGGGGCAGGGACTGGGTGCCTGGGGAAGGGTACAGGGTGCCAGGTGATGGGTGCAGGGTGCCTGGTGCAGGGACTGAGTGCCTGGGGAAGGGTACAGGGTGCCAGGTGCAGGGGCCGGGTGCCTGGGAAGGGTGCAGGGGCCAAGGTGCACTGACACCTGGGGAGGAGGGTGGAAGGGGGGAATGCCCGTGGGTGCGGAGGAGGGTGCCACTTTTAGGTTGGGGGGGAAAGGTTGCCTAAGCAGAGAAGAGGTGAAGAACTGATCCGGCCGTGGTAATAAGGGATGCGGGAGCTTCACTACTTCCTCCCTCCCTCCCTCTCTCTGAATACCCCCCTATGTATGTCTGTGTCCCCCCCCCCCCCCCCCTCCTGTAGGCAGAGTGAGCGCAGCGGAGCGGGCAGTCGGGTCCTCTTACCGCTGATGCACGCGTACTGTCTCTGGCATCGGACCTCCATGTGCTTCCTGTTTACTATGATTTCACAGGAAGCACATGGAGGTCCGGTGCCAGTACGCGTGCATCAGCGGTAAGAGGACACGACTGCCCGCTCCGCTGCGCTCACTCTGCCTACAGGGAGGGGGGGGGGACACAGACATACATATTGGGGTATTCAGAGAGAGGGAGGGAGGAGTGAAGCCGGCTCCCGCATCCCTCAGCACAGCGGCTGGAGCCTTGATCAGTTTTCCACCTCTTCTCTGCCCAGCCGGCCGGGATTCAAGAGGGGGGGCCCGGGATAGCGGGAGGGCCCCCCAAATCGGGAGAATCCCGACCAATCCGGGACGGTTGGGGGCTATGTAACACTACAATGTATTTTTGTGTTCAGTGTATAGTCAGTACATAAATCTCTGTATTCCTCTGGTGTCACATGGTGTCTGATCTCTCCTCTCTGCAGTGAGTGTAGCAGTAATGGTGATTCGGTCCTGTCATACACCAGCGTACGCAGTAACAGCTCCTACCTGGGCAGCGATAAGATGGGATCACAGGGGCAAATCCAGGATTTTAAAGGGGGGGGGGATTCCTGAAAGCGGCGTGTGGGTGTGGCCCAAACATGATGTGGGTGGAGCCAAATACTAGCAGTTTCTAGGCTAAATTGCACCCAGGGCGAGGGCGTAAAATGCGCCCCCAACCTGGAGACAGGTATAGGTGCCCCCAGTATAGGTAGCCAGCTATAGGTCCCCCCAGTATAGGTTAGATAGGTATATGTCCGCAGTATAGGTTAGATAGGTATATGCCCCAGTATAGATTAGTTATATGCCCCCACTATAGATTAGATAGGTATATGCCCCCACTATAGATTAGATAGGTATATGCCCCCACTATAGATTAGATAGGTATATGCCTCCAGTATAGGTTAGATGGGTATATGCCCCAGTTTAGGTTAGATAGGTATATGCCTCCAGTATAGGTTAGATAGGTATATGTCCCCCAGTATAGATTAGATAGGTATATGTCCCCCAGTATAGATTAGATAGGTTTTTGTGGCCAGTATAGATTAGATAGGTATTGCCTCCAGTATAGATTAGATAGGTATATGCCCAAGTATAAATTAGTTAGGTTAGGCGGGGGGAGCGGGGAGAGAGGAGTTTCCACTTACCTGTGTAACGATTGGTGTCAGCACGCAGAGAGAATCTGATTCTTGGCAATCTGCAGTACCACCAAGAATGCAGATATACGCCTGATTATCGATGATCTGCAGAATCAGCGATAATACAGATGTATTGCTAACCTCTGGACACCAGAATAGTGAGAGTGTTTGGTGCAACAGTAACAACTCTGAGTGGAGACCACCAGAGGAGCTGGCGGCCTAAGACTCCTGAGGAATTCACCCCTGACTGTGGGTGATATTCCTGTAGCCTGTGGACCCCTGGGCGAGGGACCGAGGCTGGGTTGCAGGAAGCCCTGCAGCTAATATGAAAGGTATTGCCCTAGACTGGGCTAATGTAATACAGTAATAGCACAATCCTAGTCTGGGTGTGAGGTCCGTAGTCACAACACCCTGGAACTAGTCTGGAGCATAACATAAATAATACAATTCCCTAGTCTTGGGTGTGAGGTCCGTGATCGTCAACACCCTGGAACTAGTCTGGAATATAACATAAATTATAATACAATTCCCTAGTCTTGGGTGTGAGGGCCTTGATCTCAACACCCTGGAACTATGCTAGAAAATACACAGAAGATACACAGTATTCCTAGTCTGGGGTGTGAGGGCCTAAATATCAACACCCTGGAACTGGTCTAACAAATAAACAGTACAAGGTAATCTGGCTCAGTGTGAATTCCCAGGTCCGTCCTGGTTCAAACACACTGTAAGGATCTGACTAAGGTCTGAATGCTTCCACAAAGTGTCTGCAATGGCAGACAACCAGCAACTGACAAGCAAGCAGAATATACAGTAGCTGAACTCTGCTGCCCCGCCCAAGCCACTCAGCCAATCATGAGTCCAGCAGGAATCAGCTGATCGTCCTGATCAGCTGACACATCCCCTGCTGGTATAAAGGTCCTGACTTCTGGCCCGCGTGCGCGTAGCTCTTCATCCATCCATGTGGACTAACAGACCCAGCCACTCCAAAGGCACGCTGCTGCGTACAAACTGCTACCTTGGACACGAAAACAGCCGCTTTGCTATTAGAACATGCGGCGGCTTTTCTGCGTTCTGCCACACTACCAGACGCATGCCTACGCGTGCAAACCGCCGTGTTGGACGCGGAATCAGCCGCCTTGCTTTCAGCCGACGCGGCGGCTTTTCCTCGTTTTCTCACAACCTGCCTTCATCCTGCACGTAGCTTCTATCTTCAGCCTCTCCCGGCGCGCGTCACATCGGTAAGAGCTCCCCCTTCCGTGCGCCAGTGGATCAGGTGACCTCTCATTCTAACATTTGTACCAGGGCTGTGGAGTTGGAGGAGGAGTCGAAGAAATTTTGGGTACCTGGAGTCGAAGTTGGAGTCGCTAGTTTTATAAACTGAGGCGTCTGAGTTGGATGATTTTTGTACTCCACTCCACAACCCTGATTTGTAAATAGGCTTACCCCATACACACGCTCAACACAAGTCTTTTAAATGCACAATTATAAAACAAATTGTTTGCTATTGTTGAAGCAACTGATAAGACCCAGCTCAAGTCAATCCAACTGTTGCATCGACTTGAGCTGGGTCTTATCAGTTGCTTGAACAATAGCAAACAACCTTTTGGGTTTGTTTCAACAGCAAAAGTAGTTTGATAATTGTGCATTTAAAAGACTTTTGTTGAGCGTGTGTATGGGCTTTTAGTGTTATAATTACAGGAAATGTTTTTCATCTATTCTAGTTTTTAAAGGACACCCAAGGTGAAAATAAACTAATGAAATAAACAATTGTATTCATCCTCCTTCTCCTAAATATTAATTTTTATTTATATTCCACAGTTTTATTTTATATTTAAATATACTTGTTAGGTTTTTGTTTTTACTCAATGACACATTCATTGAAGTATGCAGGAACTAAAATCTATGAACTATTGACCCTTTTTATCTCTTTCCAATTGCAGTGTTATGAACTATTAAACTATTTAAAACATGCAGTTATGTTACAGTCAAGGCTAATGGTAGACAGTCATACACGGGTGCTCGGATACCCTTTATCAAAATCCGAATTGATCCGGATACCCAGATATCTGGATCGGATATCAGAATTCGAACTTTGTGGTATCCACGTATACATGGATATCCGAACGCATTATCCGGGAGGATTCGGATATCCGGATAGAAAACCGGAAGTGGCCTTTAAATTGCTTCCAAAATGTTTTTTTGGGTAAATGAGGCATGTAACATCATGATTTTTTTTAATTTTTTTTTTAAAGGGAAATACTAATTATGTGGAGACTTAAAATAAAAAAAATGTAAAATGGCGGTAAATTAACATCAGGACTACGTTCCAGACAGCGGTCGTGCAGCCCAAATTGTGTCCAAAGTCCAACCGCACAACTGGGACATCAGTTTTTAGCTCAGACATCTGAAAAAAATGAAAGCTATTGTAGTGGCATAATAGCTGGTGGCAGGCTATTGTAGTGGCGTAATAGCTAGTGGCAGCAGAAGATATAGTTTTGTGTGGACCCTGGTGGTGGTGGGTACCACAGACAGCAGCAGCAGGAGAAGTGGGTAGATGCAGCTATCGTAGTGGCAGCAGAAGATATAGTTTTGTGTGGACCATGGTGGTGGTGTGTAGCACAGACAGCAAAAGCAGCAGCAGCAACAGGAGGCGTAGGTAGATGCAGCAATTGTAGTGCCGTAATAGCTGGTAGTGACAGCAGAAGACATCGTTTTGTGTGGACCCTGATGGTGGTGGTGGGTACCACAAACAGCAGCAGGAGGAGTAGGTAGATGCAGCTATTGTAGTGGTGTAATAGCTGGTAGTGGCAGCAGAAGATATAGTTTTGTGTGGACCCTGGTGGTGGTGGGTACAACAGGCAGGAGCAGCAGGAGGAGAAGTAGATGCACCCTGGCAGTGGGAGCAGCACAGGCAGCAGGAGACAGGAGGAGGAGGAGGAGAAGTGTAACGTGTGGCAGACAGCATAGATATTCCACCATGGCACCTAGTGTTGGTACCACGGCACAGTTAAAACATTACAAAGTAGAGGTTCCAGGAAGCAGTTGTACTGCCGCAGTTGGGGCCTCCCCACAACTCGGACAGCACAGTTATCAGCCCAGACACCTCCCAAAAAATTACACAGCAATTGTGTTTAGATAGACCATGGCACCTAGTGTGTTGGTACCACGGCTGTAAAAAAAAAAATTGAACCAGGCTTATTACTCAAGATGGAGCCTGGAGGTTGTGGTGGTAAAGGGTGGTGAGGCAGGCATAGTGATTTCCAGCCACTTCATTTCCCCCCTTGCCAACAACAGGGGCCAGGAATTCACCAACCACCCAAGCCTGATTTATTTTGAGAAATGTAAGTCTGTCCACAGACTGGATGGACAGACGAGAGCGATTCTCGGTGACCACGCCATCGGTCGCACTGAAGCACCTCTCGGACATCACGCTGGAAGGGGGGCAAGAAAGGATTTCCAAGGCATACTGCGCCAGCTCGCTCCAAATATCCATGTGCTTGACCCAGTAATCCAAGGGGTCTACAGGGGTGTCGCTGTCAAGCCCGGTGTAGGACCCCCATGTTGTCTGCCACCAACCGGGTCAGGTGCTGGTTCTGGCTTTGATAGCCACATGCTGCTGCAGGCACCTCCTCAGTCGGCAGCTGTACCTGTGTGGCGTACAGTGCCTTTGTGAGAGACAACAGGTTTGATGGGCGCTTCTGCTGCTGGATGCTGAACTGTGAAAGCAGGGGGGGGGGTGGAAGTATGGGGGAAGGTTTCCTCCAAGCGCTGAACCAGGGACTGCTGCAAGTCCCTCATTCGACGCACAAGGTCTTCTCCTACAGGCAAGAACTGATGCAGCTTCCAATTCAGCTGTGGGTCCAGCATCAGGGTGGAGCTCTCTGTTGTAGAGCTGGTGGTGGCCTGCTCATCCACCATCAACTGCATCACAGGCTCGGCGTCTTTCTCCTCCAATTTGCGGCGCCGACCCTGCTGAAAAATGGCCGCTACACGCTGCTGCGCCTCTGCAGCGTGACTCCACCTAACAGCTGGGCGCCCAGTGCGTCCACGGCCAGTGGCTAGCGGTGGAATGGACACTGGCACGGCAGAACTGCTGACTGTGACGGTGCCAGCAATGTTCCTTCTCTTCTTGGCCTTGCTGCCCTGCCCCCGGCTGCCAGTGCCAGCAGACATAGTGCAAGTTTGTGTGATGACACCAGATGGATGTGGGGTACTTGCACTTTTTATTGAAATCGGTGTTGGACTTTAATGAATCTGCACTGACAGCAGAGTAGAACATAATGTGTACACTAACTGTCACACACACTGACACTCAGTCAGCAGCACAGCAGAAATGCAGTAATCTGTAGTAGTGAGCTAACAGTAATTTTGAGTGTGGAGTCGCACTTGCTTGGCTTCCATCAATTTCAGATGGTCAGGTGTGCAGATCTAATAGTCCCGGACACCATGGGACTCAAACTGTGGCAAATGAAGAGAAAGATCCGCACCACCTTCAGAAAAGCTTAGTCTGTTTTATTGGAAAAAAACATACAAATTTAAAAAGAACTTTAAGGCAGGACAGTCCACTGTTTCGGGCTCCTGCCCATCTTCATGCTGCCTAGTTCTGGCAGCTGAACTAGGCAGCATGAAGATGGGCAGGAGCCCGAAACAGTGGACTGTCCTGCCTTAAAGTTCTTTTTAAATTTGTATGTTTTTTTCCAATAAAACAGACTAAGCTTTTCTGAAGGTGGTGCGGATCTTTCTCTTCATTTTGCCGTAGTGAGCTAACACAGACAGTACTACTCTAACAACTAGCACTGCAGTACTAAACTATGAAGAGTATAGATCAGCAGCACCATGAAGATGGGCATGCCCCCAACCGTCCCGGATTGGTCGGGATTCTCCCAATTTGGGGCGGCTCTCCCGCTATCCCGGGAAGCCCACCTTAAAGGGGAACTGAAGAGAGAGGTATATGGAGGCTGTCATGTTTATTTCCTTTTAATCAATACCAGTTGCCTGGCAGCCCTGCTGGTGATTTCTCTGCAGTAGTATCTGATTAAAAACAGAAACAAGCATGCAGCTAGTCTTGTCAGATCAGACTTATAAGTCTGAACCACTGACACACCTGATCTGCTGCATGCTTGTTCAGGGGCTATGGCTAATAGTATTAGAGGCAGAGGATCAGCAGGGCTGCCAGGCAACTGGTATTGTCTAAAAGGAAATAAACATGACAGCCTCCATATACCCCTCTCTTCAGTTCCCCTTTAAGTCCCGGCCGGCTGGGGAGAGAAGAGATGACAGAAATGATCGAGGCGCCAGCCGCGCCAATAAGGGATGCGGGAGCCTGCTTTATTCCTCCCTCCCTCCCTTCCTCTGAATGCCCCCCACCTGCTGTGAATGTGTCCCCCCCCCCCCCCCCTGTAGGTAGTGTGTGCGGAGCGGTAGGTCCTCTTACCGCAATCCATGCTCACCGGCAACTAGTCTCCTGCTTCCTGTGACGTCATGGAAACAGGAAGCAGGAGACTAGTTGCCGGTGAGCATGGATTGCGGTAAGAGGACCTACCGCTCCGCACACACTACCTACAGGGGGGGGGACACATTCACAGCAGGTGGGAGGCATTCAGGGGAAGGGAGGGAGGAATAAAGCAGGCTCCCGCATCCCTTATTGGCACGGCTGGCGCCTCGATCATTTCTGTCATCTCTTCACTGCCCAGGGCAATCTCCTCCCCACACAGGGGCACCTTCCTCCTCACCCACGGGCATTCCACCCCCCCTCCACTGACGACCCCCCTAACCACCAGCACCCTCCTCCCCATCCACTAGCACCCTCCTCCACACCCACTGGCACCCTCTTTGCTGACTGGCACCCTCCTCCTACCCACTGACACACTCCTCCCCACCCACTGGCACCCTCCCCACCCACTGGCACCCTCTTTGCTGACTGGCACCCTCCTCCCCACCCACTGGCACCCTCCCCACCCACTGGCACCCTCTTTGCTGACTGGCACCCTCCTCCTACCCACTGACACCCTCCTCCCCACCCACTGGCACCCTCCCCACCCACTGGCACCCTCTTTGCTGACTGGCACCCTCCTCCTACCCACTGACACCCTGCTCCCCACCCGCTGGCACCCTTCTCCCCACCCACTGGCACCCTCTTTGCTGACTGGCACCCTCCTCCTACCCACTGACACCCTCCTCCTCACCCACTAGCACCCTCCTCCCCACCCACTGGCACCCTCTTTGCTGACTGGTACCCTCCTCCTACCCATTGACACCCTCCTCCTACCCACTGGCACCTTTCTCCCCCACCCAGTAGCACCCTCCTTTCCACCCACAGGTACTCTCCTCCCCACCCACTGACACCCTCCTCCTACCCACTGGCACCCTCCTCCCCACCCAGTGTCACCCTCCTTTCCACCCACAGGTACCCTCCTCCCCACCCAGTGTCACCCTTCTACCCACTGACACCCTCCTCCCCACCCACTAGCACCCTCCTCCCCACCCACTGGCACCCTCCTTCCCACCAACTGGCACCCTCTTCTTTGCTGACTGGCACCCTCCTCCCCACCCAGTGTCACCCTCCTCCTACCCACTGGCACCTTTCTCCCCCACCCAGTGGCACCCTCCTTTCCCCCCACAGGTACCCTCCTCCCCACCCAGTGTCACCCTCCTCCTACCCACTGGCACCTTTCTCCCCCACCCAGTGGCACTCTCCTTTCCACTAGAGGTGTAGCGAACGGTTCGCCGGCGAACGGTTCCAAGCGAACATTGGTGGTGCCTGCTAGTGAGAGGAAAGGGACAGCTGCTGCAGACTTGTTCTTCTAGGGACAGATTAGTTAGGTTCTTGGCTGCTTAGTTTGCTCCTTGGCTGATTGTTATTGCTTTATAGCACCCTAGCTTTTGTCAGAGCTCATCCTGTACTTTTTTGTTTTGTTTTACTGTGTGTCAAACTGACACTTTTGTTGCATGCACAGCCTTGCTAATTGATAGTGTGTGTGTGTGTGTGTGTGTGTGTGCCACTGCCAGCAGCCCAGCACATTCAGTGACTGACTGCCTGTGTGTGTGACAGGGAGCTGCACATTGTACTACCCAGTACTGCATATACCCCCAGTACCTGTTGTGTTTACTTAACCCACCTCATCACTGCACATAACTACCTGTAGTGTTGAGTGAACCCAGCTCACTGCATCCTACTACTACCTGTTGTGTTTACTTAACCGACCTCATCACTGCACATAACTACCTGTAGTGTTGAGTGAACCCAGCTCACTGCATACACCTAATACCTGTTGTGTTTACTTAACCCACCTCATCACTGCACATAACAACCTGTAGTGTTGAGTGAACCCAGCTCACTGCATATACCTATTAGTACTACCTGTTGTGTTGAGTGAACCCAGCTCACTGCATCCTACTACTACTACCTGTTGTTTACTTAACCCACCTCATCACTGCACATAACTACCTGTAGTGTTGCAGTAACCCAGCTCACTGCATATACCTACTACTACCTGTTGTGTTGAGTGAACCCAGCTCACTGCATCCTACTACTACCTGTTGTGTTTACTTAACCTCCCTGGCGGTAAGCCCGAACTGAGTTCGGGCTATGCCGCCGGGAGGCACCGCTCAGGCCCCGCTGGGCCGATTTGCATAATTTTTTTTTTGTTACACGCAGCTAGCACTTTGCTAGCTGCGTGTAACCTCCGATCGCCGCCACTACCCGCCGATCCGCCGCTATACGCGTCGCCGCAGCCGCCCCCCCCCCAGACCCCGTGCGCTGCCTGGCCAATCAGTGCCAGGCAGCGCCGTGGGGTGGATCGGATTCCCCTTTGACGTCACGACGTCGGTGACGTCATCCCGCCCCGTCGCCATGGCGACGGGGGAAGCCCTCCAAGAGATCCCGTTCTTTGAACGGGATCTCTTGATCTCTGATCGCCGAAGGCGATCGGAGGGGCTGGGGGGATGCCGCTCGGCAGCGGCTATCATGTAGCGAGACATTGTCTCGCTACATGAAAAAGAAATTTTTAAAAAAAAAAAAAACGTATTTGCTGCCCCCTGGCGGATTTTAATAAACCGCCAGGGAGGTTAACCCACCTCATCACTGCACATAACTACCTGTAGTGTTGCGTGAACCCAGCTCACTGCATATACCTACTACTACCTGTAGTGTTGAGTGAACCCAGCTCACTGCATATACCTACTACCTGTTGTGTTGAGTGAACCCACCTCACCGCATCCTGGTACCTTTACTGTTCAGTGAACCCAGCTCACTGCATCCTACTACCTGTTGTGTTGAGTGAACCCACCTCACTGCATCCTAGTACCTTTACTGTTCAGTGAACCCAGCTCACTGCATATACCTAGCATCCCCCCGAGATGGACAAAATGGACAAACCAGGTAGAGGAAGAGGTAGAGGCAGACCCAGAGGAAGGCCACCAGGCACCGGCAGGTCTGTGCGAGGTGGTGTTGCTGTGATTTCGTGCGGACCTGCCCCAAAATACAGTGCTCAGAAGAAGGCACGTGCCATCACTTCCCAAAATCGTGAGGAGGTGATTGAGTATTTAACACAGAACACCTCATCTCCCGCAGCCACCAGCGCTACAACAAGCACCACATCCGCTGCATTTGACACTTCGCAGGAGTTATTTGGTGGTGGTGGTGGTGGTGGTGGTGGTGAAAACACCGATTCACAGCCACTACTGCAACAACAACAAGAAGGCGCAGGTACATCACCTCCTACGTCTGAGTTAGGTGGCGATAGTATGGACGTAACGTGTGTGGAGGGAGCTGATGAAACACCTGAAGTTGGTGCAGTTGAGGAGGTGTCTGAGGAAAGTGCAGCTGGCCAGGAGGATTATGATGACGATTATACGGATACCACATATGTTCCCGGTAGAGGAGATGACCAGGGGGACAGTTCAGAGGAGGAGTCAGAGAGGACTAGGAGGAGACGACTCCATGATAGAAGCAGAGGGAGCTCGTCCTCAGAAACAGCTGGGGGCAGTGTCCGGCGCCATGTATCGCCAGCTATGGCCAGACAGCCAATATGCCCTTCAACGTCAGCTGCTGATGCCACCGTAGCGCCATCACCCCAGGGGGGCTCAGCGGTTTGGAAATTTTTTAACGTGTGTCTCAGATCGGAGCAAAGCCATCTGTTGTCTCTGCCAGCAAAAATTGAGCCGTGGAAAGGCCAACTCTCACGTAGGGACAAGTGCCTTACGAAGGCACCTGGAGAAAAGGCACAAACAGCTATGGCAACTGGCAAGAACACCTGAGGAAAAGCAGCACCCCTCAAAAGACAAGCCGCGGAGAACAACCGCGGCAGCCGTCACAGGGGGCTTCTGCTGCTCCACGTTCCCATGGTATTGTTCGTGGCTGGGGGGAGGAAGAATGGCTACACTTAAACAATTTAAAAATACAACCATCTAAAGTTTCAAACAATTTAAAAATACAACCATCTAAAGTTTCAAACAATTTAAAAATACAACCATCTAAACTTTCAAACAATTTAAAAATACAACCATCTAAACTTTCAAACTATTTAAAAATACAACCATCTATCATTTTCAAACAATGTAAAAAAAGGGCAAAAAAACTTGCCCTCCGTAAAACATTCTTGACAAATGCTTTCGACTTGGTTGGTCTTCCGCTGGCTCAAGGGTCCATCTGACCACAGATGCCTGGTCTGCAAAGCACGGTCAGGGCAGCTACAGCATGGGTCTCAGCAGGCTCCCACTTCGGGCCGGAATCCAACCTTCATTCCCCGCGGTGACAATGGCAGACTTGCCCTCCATAACGGATTCCTTTTAAAGGATTTAAAGTTAATTCATTTCAAATACACAGCAGGGCCTCGAAAGTCCGCCTCCTGTATTGTTATTTTTGGTCACTACCTCGGGGCGGGTGGGCGTGCATGCCTGCCCGCTGCCCTCCTTGCATGTGTAGTGGTAGCCGTTGCTCAGGCTCTACACCGGATTCAAACCCCTCATTCCCCGGCCATTACCCGGGGTCACAATGGCAGACTTGCCCGCCTCCACAGGATTCTCATTGTAGCGGTACTGAACAAGTACACAGCAAGTAGAAAATGTAATTTAAAAACAAAACGTAAGCTTTTTAACAATGCCATGGAAAGTTGAGAAGGAAGTCACACATTACCTGACATCACTGAGTGAGGAAGAGCAATCTGGCCATGTTGCGCAGTAGTCCAGCATGGCCGTCACTACACAAACAGCTGTTTGCGGTGCGTTACACAGTGAGTTTGGTGTGTCAGTGTGAAGCAGTACTCTAATTACACTCCCTGATTGATGTATACACATGCAAGATGTTTTAAAGCACGTTAGGCCTGCAATTTAGCATTCAATGTGATTTCTGCCCTTAAAACGCTGCTTTGCGTCACATCCAGATTTTTCCCCGGGACTTTTGGCATGTATCCCACTCCGCCATGCCCCCGTCCAGGTGTTAGACCCCTTGAAACATCTTTTCCATCACTTTTGTGGCCAGCATAATTTTTTCTATTTTTTCAAAGTTCGCCTCCCCATTGAAGTCTATATTGCTGTTCGCGAACTTTTCCGCGAACCGAACCTTCCGCGGAAGTTTGCGAACCCGGTTCGCGAACCGAAAATTGGAGGTTCGCGACATCTCTACTTTCCACCCACAGGTACCCTCCTCCCCACCCAGTGTCACCCTCCTCCTACCCACTGGCACCTACCCACTGGCACCTTTCTCCCCCACCCAGTGGCACCCTCCTTTCCACCCACTGGCACCCTCCTCCCCACCCAGTGTCACCCTTCTTCTACCCACTGACACCCTCCTCCTACCCACTGGCACCCTCCTCCCCACCCAGTGTCACTCTCCTTTCCACCCACAGGTACCCTCCTCCCCACCCACTGGCACCCTCCTTCCCACCCAGGTTCACCCTCCTCCCTGCTCACTGGCACCCTCCTCTCTGCCCACTGACACCCTCCACTTTCCACTAACACCCTCCTCCTACCCACTGGCACCTTCCTCCCCCACCCACTGGCACCCCCCTTTCCACCCAGTGTCACCCTCTCCCACCCACTGGCACCCTCCTCCGCAAACTCATTCCTCCCATTGTCACCCTCCTGCAAAAGCAGGGGTGTGGCTTAAGGCCGCACAGGGGGCGTGGCTTAAGTGTCCCTCTTTCACATCTGCAAATGTTGGGAGGTATGAGATGATTACTTTCCCTTGTCTAGGATGTCACATGTGCAGCCTGATTTTTAAGGGAGATAAGCTCAGGCATCCGTCTAAAGGTACCGAGTTCAGCATACGTAGTCTTTAAACATGTGTTTCTTCATATGTAGTTTATCTATTAAAATGCCCATGTGGGCTGTTATATGTGGGAGAGACCACCCAGCGTCTGCGTGAACATATCTCCTCGCATAAATCTGCTATCAGGGCCGGGAATATGACTCAATCTGTCTCGGCCTACTTTACTCAATTCCACGACTCTATACCACAGCTCAGGGTACAGGTTATAGATGGGGTTCCTGCTGATTTTAGGGGTGATAGGGAAAGAGAATTACTTAGGCGGAAGGCGGGTTGGATCAGGAGACTGGGTACCCTGGGAGGGGGTTGACTCAACCGTGATTATGACTTATCCTTTTGCATTTAAATTGGATAGAATTTGTGTATATATTGTGCCTCTGCTTATATGTGTGTGGTTAGTGGTACTGTGTTGACAGTGTGTTGACTGCTGGGTCCAGGTGTGTGTGTTTCCCCTACTGGGTTACACTATTAGTACACTGGGAGTTGCTGTTTTCTGATGTATGATTCTCTTTATTGCTATAGTACTTTGTACATCTGGTACCCTGTTGAATTATTTTGAGAGGTCTTTCACATATTATGGACCCTCAGCTCTACTATACCACAGCATTTCGGCCTTTTTTCAATTTTTTGTTTAATGTTTTTGTCTTTATTAGTATTTTATTATGATGTTATTGCGTCTGTATGCGTCAGTTTGCGTGTTTATGCGTTTTGTTATTTATTATGGACCCTCAGCTCTACTATACCACAGCATTTCGCCCTTTTTTCAATTTTTTGTTTAATGTTTTTGTCTTTATTAGTATTTTATTATGATGTTATTGCGTCTGTATGCGTCAGTTTGCGTGTTTATGCGTTTTGTTATTTATTATGGACCCTCAGCTTTACTATACCACAGCATTTCGCCCTTTTTTCAATTTTTTGTTTAATGTTTTTGTCTTTATTAGTATTTTATTATGATGTTATTGCGTCTGTATGCGTCAGTTTGCGTGTTTATGCGTTTTGTTATTTATTATGGACCCTCAGCTTTACTATACCACAGCATTTCGCCCTTTTTTCAATTTTTTGTTTAATGTTTTTGTCTTTATTAGTATTTTATTATGATGTTATTGCGTCTGTATGCGTCAGTTTGCGTGTTTATGCGTTTTGTTCTCATACTTGAGAGCTGATGTACGGGTCCATATCGGTTTTCCGCATACATTTTTCCACGTCATCAGGACAGTTTTACGCATGGAAGCGTCTGACGTCATGACGCTCAGGTTCTGTTTTTTGTTTCCGGCGGCTCGCATCTTTCATTGCCCTCCGGGAGATTGGGAGGAGCGATACGACTAAGCTGTGGTTCCCCATCAGGTCCTCCTAGGCTGGTGAGTGCTGATTGGTCCATATGGGTCTGACACTTTTTAAATTGTGATTCTAAAAAGTCCGCGCTCGTAATCTAAGTTAAGAAACAAATGGAGTCTCACTGTCCTTATTCAGGTTGTCCACAGACCATCCCGGTTAAGGTTCGCACTATGAGTGCCCTTGATGCTCCAAAGATGTATCAGCCAAGATTCACGTTATATGCAAATAGAAATAAAACAAACATGGTATAGCACTGTATGCACTATGAATTTTCCAACACCTCTCCAAAGTGAAGACCTCCGTCACCTAGCACACCACACCAACTGTGCCTGGACACCCCCCAATGTGCCCGCACTCACCCTGTTACCCTCCTAAATATCCGGAGGTGGGAATGATAGCTTTTGGGGGTAGAGGTTAACCACACTTTCCAAGGCTCAGCAATCCACTTGTTCCATAAGCAGCACTATGACTGAAAGACACTCTGATAGTGTAAAACCATAAAACTTTTAATAACTAAAAAGTAATGCACTCACAAGCGGTAGGAGTATCAAGCGCATATAGGATACAAGGTACAGTCCCCGGGCAGCTGTCTCAATCCGCGCTGTATCAGATCCACGCTCCTCCGCTCTCCGTGCACTTCCGGATATGTTGCCTGCTGGTCACGTGTGCCGAAGCTCCGCCCAATGCATTTCGTCAGTAAATGACTCATCAGGGGCTGTCGGCACACGCTGAACCAGCGTTTTAAAAAGGGACCCGCCCCTCCCTCTCCGTCTACGCACATATGGTAATAAAAACTAACCAAAATTTTAATAAAAAGGGATCCTCAGCAGCTATAGAATGAGGCGGTTGCTTGACAATAAAAACCTACACTAATACAAAAAAATGCATCCACATTTAATCCTTCAGATCTTTCAAATAAGAATACTGTGGAGGTTTTTAAAGAAAGAGTACTCGATGATTTAAGGAAGATTAGGCCTGGAAAATTTGAAAATATACATGATACGGTTGAGGGTCTACTTAAAGAGAAAGATTTGGTGACAATTTGGTTAACAATGGCCGTTAACAACGTCTGAATCTCACGAAATGTCTCATGCAGGTAGAAGACATATTGTTAGACTTGGATTCCAAAGATGGGGTCCCTACATCTCTGCAAACCAGAGTTACAGGGGTCCAAAATTGGTAAAATCCCCCATAGGATTTCATTGCCTCCCTATTTCACTTTCCAAAATCTCACATCTTTTCAAAGGGCAATGGCTCAGCAGTACCAAATTTTCTAGCATTGTAGGGACCCTTAGGGGGAACATGACTGGTGAGTTTCGGGTCCCTAGGCCGAAGAGGTCATAGCCTAGGATCACAAAAACCTGTTTATTTGGGCTATTTCAATGGTAGTGATGGTGACGTACATAAATCGCAGCAATGGCCGTTAGCAAAGTCTGAATCTCACGAAATGTCTCATGCAGGTAGAAGACATATTGTTAGACTTGGATTCCAAAGATGGGGTCCCTACATCTCTGCAAACCAGAGTTACAGGGGTCCAAATTGGTAAAATCCCCCATAGGATTTCATTGCCTCCCTATTTCACTTTCCAAAATCTCACATCTTTTCAAAGGGCAATGGCTCAGCAGTACCAAATTTTCTAGCATTGTAGGGACCCTTAGGGGGAACATGACTGGTGAGTTTCGGGTCCCTAGGCCGAAGAGGTCATAGCCTAGGGTCACAAAAACCTGTTTATTTGGGCTATTTCAAACACACTTGTCAATATGACATACCCTATAGGTATTACACAGGTATTATATACCCGCTAATTATTAAAAAATGTGTTACATTCAGTTAGCAACATAGTATACGTGTTACTTATGCAGTAAGGTCCCTGTAAGGCTTGGTGGTGTATTCTCCACAGTCAGCATGCAACGCATGGGCTGGCGTGGAGGAGGTACACACACTAGCACAAGGAAACAGGCTATCCCTAGTATAGTGGAGGGGAGGACTGACTCCAATAGGAGATTGTGGCGCACAGAGCCGGTGCAGATCCGACAGCCACAAACAATGCTTTCGTTATAACGTCTCAGCGCAAAGTAGCGCTGAGCGCATAAACCAGAACTGAGGAGATCAGGACTGGTAGACAGAATGAACGCTTGCTAGCTAGCGGCTACTTAGCGATAGCAAGCGTCCAAAACCAGACAGACTGGAATGAGGCAGCCAATGCGATGCGGCGATGGCGTGCCTCACAAAGACAGGACAGGATAGTCAGAAAATAGCAGGACCAAGATAGATGATCGTAACACAGATAAATATACAATAAGTATGTATTCCTAGCGTATTACAATTACAGCTATCAATGAAACTATTTGTAACGTCTGACTAACATATGTATATATCGGCAATGAACCGATATATGACATAAGCAGGAACGCTGACTAGGAATGGAGTAACACAGGGAACAGGACTCAGAAGGATTCGCTATCTCTTCGCAGAGATGAACGCAATCCACAAACGGTAACAGAACAGGATTCAGAAGGATTCGTTATCTCTTCGCAGAGATGAACGCAATCCACAAACAGTAACAGAACAGGATTCAGAAGGATTCGTTATCTCTTCGCAGAGATGAACGCAATCCACAAACGGTAACAGGACAGGATTCAGAAGGATTCGTTATCTCCTCGCAGAGATGAACGCAATCCACAAACAGAACCAGGAGCAGGGTAACTACCTCAGCACGGGTGGTCACGGTATGCGCAACCTACCAAAACGTGCTGGAAAGCTGACTAACTGCACACAGGACATAAACAGTTCGTGTACGTATACATCAGCGACACTGGATGTATCAACGTAACACAAATACAAGGAAAATAATAAACGTGCTGGTATGCATATATATTGGCAATGAACCAATATATGATGCAAAGACCAGCAAAGTATCTTTATAACAAGAAACACGATCGGGGGCTAAAGCGACAGCAAGGCAGGCTTAAGCTGAAGCTATGAAAACCCAAGGAAACCCTGCAGGAAGCAGATCTTTATACTGAGGTCATCCAATGGGAGCAGACATGCAGATTCCCACACAGGTGAATGATAATCAGTCACAAGCTGACAGCAGGGAAAGACAGACAAAGCTATGCAACTTGCATGGAAATAGATCAGAACTGCCTGAGCTGCAGCACCACTACTTCCAGTAATAGCTGCTGCAGCAGCGATCATTACAGTACCCCCGCCTTTAAAAGTGGATTCCAGACGCTTTTCAAAACTGAAATTTCCAACAAAACAGTCTGACTGATAATTCATGATGACCGGGACAGCCTGGCAAGACCGAATTCCAGAATCAGTCCCCACAAGACTGGACCCATCAGAACCAGAACCTACAGAACCATGCCCATCAGTACTACAAGCCCCAGTGTGACACCCATCAGAACCATGATTTCCAGAAGAAAGCCCTCCGAAACTCCCTGA
This sequence comes from Hyperolius riggenbachi, assembly GCF_040937935.1. Taxonomy (NCBI): domain Eukaryota; kingdom Metazoa; phylum Chordata; class Amphibia; order Anura; family Hyperoliidae; genus Hyperolius; species Hyperolius riggenbachi. The sequence continues at coordinate 285,046,483 of NC_090648.1, read as the reverse complement.
GCGATACCCACCGCCTTCCAGGAACAGTTCAGAAACGCCAAAGCCTTTGCAATGCCCACCGGTACTGTCTTTACCAACACAAAACCCACTGTTGAACCAGTCCAAGGCACCAGGACAAGTTTTCTCAGAGACCTCCCAGAACACCTTGAAGCTCCAAAGAGATCCCCATAGGTCAGAATGCCCCTTAGGCTCACATGGAGAACTATCAAGAACCCCTATGGAACCTAGGGCAATTCCCGAGTCAGGGCCACAAGGACAAACATCAATATCAGGGCTTTCAGGGACCAGAACCATCTCTGGGCATGCAGGCAGACTGGCAATATCAGAACGTGTTCCCACTAAGGAAGCATCAGAGCACGCTAACACCTTAGACACACTTGGGCATTCTGGCACACAAAGAACATCTGGGCACACCGGCACAAGAGAAACCTCTGGGCATGTCAAGGAACTGTGAGCCTCAGGGTCAGCCAAGACAGGACCAAAACCAGGACTGGCCAAAAAAAAATCATCATGACTAAACTTCGCAACTACTGGACTTTTACACGAGAATGCTGGATCAGACTTAGATGTCGCTGATTCCAGCAAAGTCAGTAACAAATCAGATTCAGGGGCACTAACAAGACAGGACAAATCTTCTGATGTATGCACTGAACCAGACAGGGACTCCACAACTACCTCTGGACTGGACAGAGACTCATTTAATACACTGGATTGGAGCTCATGAGGCGCTGCAGAACAAGTCAGTATTGCAGCAGCCCCCACTGGACTAGGCAAAACTGAGGAATTCCCTGGACAGGAAGGGAACTCTGGAACCTCTGCCACAGCAGCCAGAGAACCAGAATCTTTCAGGATACAGGGCTGGGTTTCAGGAACACTCATCAGACCGGACTGAAATTCTGAGATTTCTATTATTTTGACCAGAGAATCAGAATTATCCATGTTACAGGGCAAGACTTCTGAAACATTCAGAGGACAGGGCTGGAGTTCCTCGGCTGTTACAACACTGGAGAGGGACTCAACATTGGTTAAATCAGACTGTGTACAGGGCAAGGAATCTGACACACTTGCTGACGAGGACAATATTTCAATGGCTTCTGCTTTGCTGGGCAGAAATTCATCAAGTTTTATTAGAGCAGACTTTAATTCCAAAACAGCTGCTAGACAAGTGAATATTACTGCAACACCAACTGAGGTAAGCAGTGCTTCAGCCTCCTCTGCTAGAGGGTTTAAAGTATCCAAAGTACTGGGTGAAGCATAAGACTCTGCGACCACAGCTTCACTGGACAGGATCACTGAACAGTCCATATTGCTGGGCAAAACCATGGAAGCACCTGCTGGACAGCATAATGATTCTGTGACCTGAGTTTCATTGGAGAGATCTACTGCACAATTCATGGTACAGGGCAAATTTATTGGAAAATTTTCTGAACAAGGTAATAATTCTGCGATTTCAGGTTCACATAGCAGATGCTCTGAGCTATTCACGAAACTAGAGCGAGGTGTAGAAACAGGAAGATCAAGACACAATGTTTGCGCATCTGAATCACCATTCATTTGTAAAAT